>NC_070597.1:3946897-3949900 GCF_027409825.1 Scomber japonicus | reverse complement strand
GAAGAAGGAAAGGAGGGAGGGAAGGAGGAAGGAAGAAGGAAGGAAAGGAGGGAGGTAGGGAGGGAGGGAGGGTGGAAAGAAGGAAGGAGGGAGGAAAGAAAGAGAGAAGGAGGTAAGGAAAGAAAGAGAGAAGGAGGAAGGAAAGGAGGGAGGAAAGAACGAAGGGAGGAGGGAGGAAAGAAAGAGAGAAGGAGGTAAGGAAGGAAAGGAGGGAGGAAAGAAAGAGAGAAGGAAGTAAGGAAGGAAAGGAAGGAGGGAAGGAAAGAAGGAAGGAAAGGAGGGAGGAAGGAAGAAGGAAGGAAGGAAAGGAAGGAAGAAGGAAAGGAGGGAGGTAGGGAGGGAGGGAGCGAGGGTGGAAAGAAGGAAGGAGGGAGGAAAGAAAGAGAGAAGGAGGTAAGGAAGCAAAGGAGGGAGCAAGGAAGGAGGGAGGAAAGAATGAGAGAAGGAGGTAAGGAAGGAAAGGAGGGAGGGAGGAAGTAAGGAAGGAACGGAGGAAAGAAGGAACAGTCAAAACGGACGGGGTCAATTTGACCCGGGAGGACGACAGGAAGGTTAAAGGCAACTCAATGTGCTTTACAGTTAGAACTGGTAATCAAAAAAACACAAAAAGCATGCAATTTGAGAAATAAAAATACCCCCCCCCCCCCACACACACACACACACACACACACACACACACTAATAATACAAAATATACATTAAAAAAATAAAATAGTATAATATAGCATTAACCCTTAAACAGGCCTTACTAGTTATGTCATTTGCACCTAAAGTAAGGAAGGAAGGAAGGAAAGGAGGGAGGAAGGAAGAAAGGAAGAAAGGGAAGGAGGGAAGAAGGAATGAAGGGAAGCAAGGGAGGAAGAAGGAAGGAAAGGAAGGAGGGAGGAAGGAAGGAAGGTAGGAAGGAAAGGAGGGAAGAAGGAAGGAAAGGAAGGAGAGAGGAAAGGGAGGAGGGAGGAAGAAGGAAGGAAGGGAGGAAGGAAGGGAGGGAGGGAGGGAGGAAGGAAGGGAGGGAGGGAGGGAGGGATGGAGGAAGGAAGGAAGGAAGAAAGGAAGGACAGATGAAGGAAGGAAGAAAGGAAGGACAGATGAAGGAAGGAAGAAAGGACAGAAGGAGGGAACATTTACCCTAACAGCTGAACTTAGATCTGAGGAAGGAAGGACGGAAGGAAGGAAGGAAGGAAGGAAGGAAGGACAGAGGAAGGAAGGAAGGAAGGACAGAGGAAGGACCCGGGAGGACGACAGGAAGGTTAAAGAGTCTGTATCTCCTGGTGCACGTTGTCTGTTTAAGGGTTAAATATAAAGTTAAAGCTGTGATTTGTAGATCAGCAGAACCCCAAAAAACTGTGAACTGGTCCTTTAAAGTTGAGTTCTGCACGCTGAGGTTGACTTTAAAGCCTGAGAGGTCAGTTGTGTGTGAATGTGGGTGTGAGTTTTTTGGGAGAGGGAGGGGGGGGGTATGTGGGACTGCCCTGCAGATGTTCTTTGGCTTTTGGGAGAGAGAGAGAGAGAGAGAGAGAGAGAGAGAGCGAAGGAGAGAGAGGAAGAGAGGATAGTGATGTCACGAGTATAGTATGTGACCCCCCCCCCCCTTCCCAATCCCCCCCCCCCCCTTCACCCTTCCTCCCACTTACATTTCTCTCCTTCACATTTTTGTGGGGGTTCAACTTCTCTCCTCTCTCCTCTCTCTCCTCTCTCTTCTCTCCCTCATGAGGTTTTGCAGCCTTTTTCTTGTGAACCCATGAGATAGGGTCGCCTCTCCACCCTTCACCCCCCCCCCCCCCCCCCCCTCCCACCCAACCCCAACCCCCCCCCTTTACACCCCTCCTCCTTCTCCCACCTCCCCTCTTTTCTCTCTCCCTCCATCACTCCGTCTCCCAGCAGCAGCAGCAGCAGCAGCAGCAGCAGTGTGTGGCTCAGTCAGTGGTCAGCTCCTCTTCCTCTTCTTCCTCCTCTTCCTCCTCTTCTCTCCTGCTGGCACCGCCGGCCTCCTGCTGCCCTGCACCCGTCACACCAGTGGGGAGGGTGGGGGTGGGGGGGGGTACTCTGTGTGTGTGTGTGTGTGTGTCTAAATGTGTGTGTGTGTGTGTGTGTGTGCTTGCAAGAAATTGATTGCCATGCATTTTAAAGCTGAGAAGGCGTTCAGTGAGTCCAGAGTGTCTGACATGTCTTCACCTGAGGAGGAAAGGTAAGCTGAGAGCACATGTGAGGAGAGGTTTTACATATTTTAAACTTTACATGTGATATTATTTTATGAATGAATTGTTTTAGCTCGGCTCTAATTAGCTTATTTCACTTATTTGGCCATTAAAAGCTGCTGTTGGGTTGGTTTAGGCGTCTTAAAATGTCTTTGAGGTGATTTTATTCATGATTTAAAAAGACTCTCTGAGGTGGATGGACAGGAAATGGATTTAAAGGCTTCGTCACTTCATCTTAAATTCATACTTAATAACAGTCTTAAGTTAATTTGTGTCTCTTTAGTCATGTTTGCATCTGTTTTTGGTGGTTAAATGTTATTTTCTATGTAAAGTGTAAATGTGTGTGGAAGTGTGGGGTTAGTGAATAGTTTTAGCTCTGCTCTAATTAGTTTATTTCACTTATTTGACCATTAAAATCTGCTGTTGGGTTGTTTTAGGAGTCTTAAAAATGTATTTTAGGAGATTTTATTGATGATTTAAAGCTGCAGGTTTGATATTAGGATGAACTTGGTCAAGAGACTTTTAATCTCTGAGGTTGTCCTGGTTACCTTTTTGTTTTAAAGATGGAAAGGAATTAGATTTAAAGGCATTACTTCATCTTAAATTCATATTTAATAACAGAAAATCAAAGTCTTCTTAGTAAAGTGTAAATGTGTGTGGAAGTGTGGGGTTAGTGAATAGTTTTAGCTCGACTCTATTTAGTTTATTTCACTTATTTGACCATTAAAAGCTGCTGTTGGGTTGTTTTAGGAGTCTTAAAATATCTTTTATTGATTTTATTGCTGATTTAAAGCTGCAGGTTTGA
>NC_070597.1:3901897-3941897 GCF_027409825.1 Scomber japonicus | reverse complement strand
CCTCCGTACTCCTTCCTTCTGTCCTTCCTTGACCTGAGGACAACAGAAGTGTTAACAGTATGTGAAATAAGTAAATAAACCATTTTTATACTTTCTGCTAATGTTATCAGTGATGTCATGAAAATAAATCTTCCCTTTTTTGCACAATTTTAGTCTTTGTTTTGAGTATGAAGAGAGAGAGAGAGAGAAGAAGAAAAAGTAATACTTTTGAAAGAAAAACAAAACAAAAAAAATCCTGAATAGTTAGTTAGAGTTTTATTTGTGAGTGGTGCCAAACATCTGGCTCAAAGCTCCCGGGATTACAAGTCACACTGCTGTTTTACAGAACATTATCTTCTAGTTATGCTGTTATATATATACCAGCCAAATATGGAAGCATGTGGAAAAAGAATCTCCAATTTTTTATGTAAACAGCCAAATTTAATATTTTTATCTTACTAAATAAAGCGTTGTGCAGTTCCCATTTAAAACAAGACTAAAATGATCTGTGTCATACAGGCAATAGAGTTCATGAATCTACTTTTCTATCTTCTTTTTCTTCTTTTTTGGCTTTTTACGTCAGCAAATATGCACAAATGCAATTCATATAGCGCATATATTTTCATCCCTTCCTCCCTCCTTACTCCCTTCCTTCCTTCCTTTCCTTCTCTCCTTACTTCCTTCCTCTTTTCCTCCCTTCCTTCTTTCCTTTCCTGTCTTTCTTCCTCCCTCCTGTCCTTCCTTCCTTTCATCCTTCTTTCCTCTTTTCCTCCTTCCCTCCCTCCTTCATTTCTTCCTCCCTTCTTTCCTCCCTCCTGTCCTTCCTTCCTTCCTTCCTTCCCTCCTACTTATATTCTGTCCATTATAGATATCATGTTATTACAGTTACAGTCCAGTTTCAGCAGTAAGAGCTAAATTATCTGATCTCAGCTGCAAAAATGGAGATCTTTTGCTTTTTAGATGAATTATATCGAACATAAATGTCAATAACATGTTCATTTTATTACCATCTTACAGTTTGGTTTAGTCCATTTATCAGTGAGCAAACACATATTGAGCTTCAATCAATAAATGAAACAACAGAAGAATTGACAACATAAATAAAAGGAACTAATTACAAAGAAAAAACTAAAAGTTGAGACCAATGCATGCAAGAGGAAATATATATATTACTTCACCAAACCTAAAGTTGCAGAATAATGAGCTCACATCTTTTGACTAAGAGCCAATAAAGTGTTTATTTCAGATAAATAAATATCTGTCTTATCATCCTGCTTTCCTCCATAACTCAGCTCCTCCTTCATATCGTCAACCTTAATACATATGTATATAAACAGGGAAGACTTCATTTAACTACTTTCCTTCCTCCCTTCCTTCTTTCCTATGTCCTTCTTTCCTCCCTTCCTCTTTCCCTTTCTGCCTCCCTCCTTCCTTCCTTCCTTCCTTCCTTCTTCCACCCTCCCTCTCTCCCTTCCTTCCTTCCTTACTTCCTTCTTTCCTTTACTCCCTTCATCCCTCCCTCCTTTCGTTCCTTCTTTCCTCCGTTCCATCCTTCCTTCTTTCCTTCTTTCCTCCATTCCTCTTTCCCTTTCTGCCTCCCTCCATCCTTCCTTCCTTCCTTCCTTCCTTCCTTTCCTCCCTTCCGTCCTTCCTTCCTTCCTTCCTTCCTTCCATCATCCTTCCTTTCCTTCCTCCCTTCCATCTTTCCTTTTCTTCCCTTCCACCCTCCCTCCTTTCCTTCCTTCTTCCTCTGTTCCATCCTTCCTTCCTCCCTTCCATCCTTCTCTTTCCTTTCCTCCCTTCCTTCCTTCCTCCCTTCCTTCCTTCCTTCCTTCCTTCTTCCTCCCTTCCATCCTTCCTTCTTCCTCCCTTCCATCCTTCCTTTTTCCTCCCTTCCATCCTTCCTTCTTCCCTCCCTTCCTTCCTTCCTTCTTCCTCCATCCCATCCTTCCTTCCATCCTTCCTTCCTCCCTTCCATCCTTCCTTCCTCCCTTCCATCCTTCCTTCTTCCTCCCTTCCTTCCTTGACTTGAGGACACCAGGAGGGTTAAAGGATCTCTATCTTGACCTCCTCTGCTTTAAAACTAATCACCTCTCAGAGTTATGAAGTCTTATCGATCACTCTGCTGCTTTGATATCCAAAAAGAAATATTTCTGAATATTTCCCAAACTCTTCTCTTCGGTCTGTGCGTGCTCTGTTTCCAGAAAGCATCTCAACACTTAATTCATCTCGTGTAATCCCAAACTTTGATGGTTTAGGATACATGTAAGCTAGCAGCTAATGATCTCAGGAGACTGACTCAGAGGAACACGGAGCCAGCACAGCTTGTTCCTTCCTTCCCTCTTTCTTTAATTTTTCCTTCCTTCTTCCCCTCCTCCCCTCTTTCTTTGCTCCTTCCTCCATCCTTCCTTCCTTCCTCCTTTCCTTCCTCCCTCCCTCCTTACTCCTTTCCTTCCTTCCTTCCTTCCTTCCTTTCCTTTCCTTCCTCCCTCCCTCCCTACTCCTTTCCTTCCTCCCTCCCTCCTTACTCCTTTCCTTCCTTCCTTCCTTCCTTCCTTCCTTCCTTCCTTCCTTCCTTCCTCCTTTCCTTCCTCCCTCCCTCCTTACTCCTTTCCTTCCTTCCTTCCTCCCTTCCTTCCTTCTTTCCTACTCCCTCCTCCCTTCCTTCCTTCCTCCCTCCTGTCCTCCCTCCCTCCTTCCTCCTTTCTTCCCTTCCTTCCTTTTTCCTTCCTTCTTCCCTCCTTTCCTCCCTTCCATCCTCCCTTCCTTCCTTGACTTGAGAACAACAGGAGGGTTTAGGATACATGTAAGCTAGCAGCTAATGATCTCAGGAGACAGCAGACGGCTCTGTTTACTCTAAACAGACTCAGAGGAACTCGGAGCCAGCACAGCTTGCTTCAGTTTGTCTTCGCTCTGAGTCAACGGCCGAGCCAACATATCAGCCATTTTTTGGAGGATTTTTGTTTTTGTATAATATTTCCTGTTAGTTTTCTACATGAGCTGTACATGCAGCCAAATATTACATCTTGTATCAGAGGAGGACATTTTCCCTAAACACAGATTCAGATTTTATGGGATTGTTTTTTTCATTTTTTGGGGGTCTGCTAGTTCTCACATGTGTGGCCCCATAAAAAAAAAAAAGAAAAAAAAGATCTTTATTGACAATTCTCCAGTATATTTTCATATCATTAAAAAAAAAGAAATTAAAACTTTTAGTTAATCTATGTTTTATCTTGTGTTTTAGACTCTAGGTTCATTTTTAAAATTTATTTAACTTACTTGTTTGCTCTTGTTTTATTGCTTCACATGTAAAACACTTCTACTACTAACCCTCCTGTTGTCCTCAAGTCAAGGAAGGAAGGGAGGAAGAAGGAAGGAAAGGAGGGAGGAAGGAAGGAAGGGAGGAAAGGAAAGGAAAGAAGGAAGGAGGGACAGAGGTAGAAAGGGAAAGAGGAAGGAAGGAAAGAAGGACAGAGGAAAGAAGGAAGGGAGGAAGGTAGGGGGAGGAAAGAAAGAGAGAAGGAGGGAGGGAGGAAGGAAAGGAAGGAGGGAAGGAAAGAAGGAGGGAGGAAGGAAGGAAAGGAAAGAAGGAAGGAGGGACGGAGATAGAAAGGGAAAGAGGGAGGAAGGAAAGAAGGACAGAGGAAAGAAGGAAGGAAGGGAGGAAGGGAGGAAGGGAGGAAGGAAGGATGGAAGGGAGGAAAAAGGAAAGGAGGAAAGGAGAGAGGGAGGGAGGAAGGAAGGACAGATGGAAAGAAGGAAAGGGAGGAAGGAAAGTAGGGAGGACAGAAGGGAGGGAAGGAAGGAAGGAAAGAAGGAGGGGGGGCAGAAAGGGAAAGAGGAAGGGGGGAAAGGAAAGGGAAGGAAGGAAGGACAGATTAAAGAAAGGAAGGCAGGAAGGTAGGAAAGAAGTAACAGTCAAAACAGACGGGGTCAGTTTGACCCGGGAGGACGACAGGAAGGTTAAAGTCCTGGCCTCATTTTCTAACAGACCACAAACTGAAGCTGTTTACTAGTTTATCATCCAGCCGCCAGTCAGACGTCCTTTTGTTCTCCGCTCTGCTCACTCTGTCACGTCTCTCTTCTGTTTCAGGAATTCAAGAATGTGGACGGGGAGGAGTACCAGGCCAACATGTCCACCTTGGCCTCGCCAACCTCGCAGGGAAGCCCGGACGTCTACATCCTGCCGCTCACCGAGGTTTCCCTGCCGGTCGCCAAGCAACCAGCCCGATCAGGTGAGGAGAAATCACCTGATATTTTGGGTTGTGGACAAAAGATGTTGCCTTAGCTTTAAGAAACAATATCTCAATATCTCATTAATTAATTAAATAAAAATAAACATAAGTCACAGCTCTACAGAGAACATTAGCCCTCCTGTTGTCCTCAAGTCAAGGAAGGAAGGGAGGAAGAAAGAAGGAAGGAAAGGAAAGAAAAGTAAGGAAGGAAGGAGGGAGGGAGGGAGGCAGAAAGGGAAAGAGGAAGGGAGGAAAGAAGGACATAGGAAAGAAGGAAGGGAGGAAGGAAAGGACAGGAAGGAAGGTTTGAAGAAAGAGAGGACATATTAAAGGAAGGAAGGAAGGAAGGAAGGAAGGAAGGAAGGAAGGAGGGAAGGAAGGAAGGAAGGTTTGAGGTGGAAGTAGAGCTAACTTTACAAACGAAGCATTCAGAGCAGGTTGAAGGCAATAAAAAATAACAGAAAATCACAAAAAGCATCTTATCCCCTTTAAACTCTGCTACTTAAACAAATGGCTCCATCTCTATAAACTTATCAAATTTAAAAGTTTCCAAAGAGAGAAAAAATCATGCTGCTTTTTTGTGGAAATATTAACAAATTAATTCACACTTTATTTTTGCAATTTGCATCCATTAAAGTTTAGTTTTGAGTTTCAGAGATGCACACAAGGACATTTAAAGTGAGCGCTGAGCATTTGAGAGGTTAAACTTGCTTCCTTCTACTTCCATTTGCAGTTTTGACACTCAGTAAATCTCTCAAATCCCTGCGCTGCATTTATACAGATCTCCCTTTTTCCCCATTCTGTCAAAAGACGTTTAACCCTTTACATACTGATCAGCTTCACATTTGACCTATTTTTACATTCGAAAGCTGCAAAAAAAATCCAAAGCACGTTTCTTTTAGCCTGACTTTACCTACTGTGACCCACAGTAACACACATGTAAAAAAAAAATGCATCATTTTTTAGAATTTTTGTGCAGCTGATACTCATTTTTATATTTACAAATGTCCAAATTTGATCTGAAATTCAAAAATCAGCATTCAAACATCTATAAAATGTTTATCCTGGGTCATAAAATAGAGATTGTGAATGTCTGATTTTCCTCTCACAGCTTCATTAAGGATTAATAAACCCTCCTGTTGTCCTCAGGTCAAGGAAGGAAGGAAAGGAGTAAGGAGGGAGGGAAGGAAGGAAAGGAGTAAGGAGGGAGGGAAGGACGAAAAGAGGAAGGAAGGAAAGAAGGGAGGAAGAAATGAAGGAGGGAGTAAGGGGGAAAAGAGGACGGAAGGATGGAAGGAAGGAAGGGAAGGAGGAAAAGAGGAAGGAAGGAAGGAGCGAAAGAAAGGAAGAAAGGAAGGGAGTAAGGAGGGAGGGAGGGATGAAAAGAGGAAGGAAGTAAGGAGGAAGGAAGGAAGGAAGGAAGGAAGGAAGGAAGAAAGAAAGGAATGAAGGAATGAAGGAAGGAATGAAGGAAAGAAGGAAGGAAAGAAGCAAGGAAGGAAGTGAGGAAAGCAGTATAGAAGGAGGGGAAGAACGAAGTAAAAATTAAAGAAAGAGGGAGGAAGGAAGGAAGGAAGGAAGGAAGGAAGGAACAAACAATCAATCAAAAGAGATGGGGTCAATTTGACCCGGAAGGACGACAGGAAGGGTTAAGGGTATTTAAGACGAGCAGCATATAAAGGGTTAAACATGAGATGATGTCAACTTTTTAAGGCTTTTGTCAGCGCGTTGTAATTTATCTCCTGAATATTTCTTTTGCTGCAAACTGATGCAAACCTTGTGAGCGATTTGTTAAAGTGCCAGAGAGCCTTACACATGCGAGAGAGTGTGTGTGTGTGTGTGTGTGTGTGTGTGTGTGTGTGTGTGTGTGTGTGCCATGGGTGTGATAGTAATGTGTGTGTGTGTGTGTGTGTGTGTGTGTGAGCGCTGAGGGAAACATATCTGCACTTTGTCAGAGCTTTTTGTTTCCCCAGTGTGAGCACCGCCCAGACGCTGGCCTCGGTCAGCTGGGCCTCCACCTATCCCACAATCCTTCACTCTCAGGTCATTACAGAACGAACTGTGTGCTCTTCAGCTTTTCTCTCTCGCCCACAAACATCTGCCTTGTTGCATAATGACGTCCAGGCGGGCCGGCCTACACTGCTGCTCGTTGGTATGTGAAGCATGCGAACCAGCACAAAACCCCAGTGAGAGCGTTCTCCTTTATCGCTCCGTCTCTCTCTCCATCCTGCCTCCGTGTGACAATGGCGCTTGTTGTGTGTTTATGGGCTGATGCAGACTGATAAACTCATGACACGGCAGCGTGGTGAGGCTTTAATGGATCGTGCCCACGCCTTCTCCTCCAGGATCAGGAGGCAGCGACGCTCCGACACGAGGACACGTCTGTTTGTTAGGAACAGTTTGACCCTCGATAGCAGCGGAGGAATAAATAAAGTTACTTTTACTCAAGTACTGCACTGTAGTACAGTTTAAGGTACTTTTACTTTACTGTAGTACAGTTTGAGGTACTTGAACTTTACTGTAGTACAGTTGGGAACCACTGGACTAAACTAGCTAACTGTATATAAAGTAGTATAAACTAGCTAACTGTATATAAAGTAGTATAAACTAGCTAACTGTATATAAAGTAGTATAAACTAGCTAACTGTATATAAAGTAGTATAAACTAGCTAACTGTATATAAAGTAGTATAAACTAGCTAACTGTATATAAAGTAGTATAAACTAGCTAACTGTGTATAAAGTAGTATAAACTAGCTAACTGTATATAAAGTAGTGTAAACTAGCTAACTGTATATAAAGTAGTGTAAACTAGCTAACTGTATATAAAGTAGTATAAACTAGCTAACTGTATATAAAGTAGTGTAAACTAGCTAACTGTATATAAAGTAGTATAAACTAGCTAACTGTATATAAAGTAGTGTAAACTAGCTAACTGTATATAAAGTAGTATAAACTAGCTAACTGTATATAAAGTAGTATAAACTAGCTAACTGTATATAAAGTACTATAAACTAGCTAACTGTATATAAAGTAGTGTAAACTAGCTAACTGTATATAAAGTAGTATAAACTAGCTAACTGTATATAAAGTAGTGTAAATTAGCAAACTGCATATAAAGTAGTATAAACTAGCTAACTGTATATAAAGTAGTATAAACTAGCTAACTGTATATAAAGTAGTGTAAACTAGCTAACTGTATATAAAGTAGTGTAAACTAGCTAACTGTATATAAAGTAGTGTAAACTAGCTAACTGTATATAAAGTAGTATAAACTAGCTAACTGTATATAAAGTAGTGTAAACTAGCTAACTGTATATAAAGTAGTATAAACTAGCTAACTGTATATAAAGTAGTGTAAACTAGCTAACTGTATATAAAGTAGTAAACTAGCTAACTGTATATAAAGTAGTATAAACTAGCTAACTGTATATAAAGTAGTGTAAACTAGCTAACTGTATATAAAGTAGTATAAACTAGCTAACTGTATATAAAGTAGTATAAACTGTATATAAAGTAGTGTAAACTAGCTAACCGTATATAAAGTAGTATAAACTGTATATAAAGTAGTGTAAACTAGCTAACTGTATATAAAGTAGTATAAACTGTATATAAAGTAGTGTAAACTAGCTAACTGTATATAAAGTAGTATAAACTAGCTAACTGTATATAAAGTAGTATAAACTAGCTAACCGTATATAAAGTAGTATAAACTAGCTAACTGTATATAAAGTAGTATAAACTAGCTAACTGTATATAAAGTAGTATAAACTAGCTAACTGTATATAAAGTAGTATAAACTAGCTAACTGTATATAAAGTAGTATAAACTAGCTAACTGTATATAAAGTAGTATAAAGTAGCTCCACCTCCAGCAGCTACAACAGTAACATGCTGCTCTAACACTGATGCTTCACTATTAATAATGTACTTTATTAAACACATTTTATATATCAGTCAGTGCAGCAATTTACTTCAGAACGCTGCAGCTCGAGTTTTAACCAGAACAAAGAGATCAGAGCACATTACTCCAGTTCTCAAGTCTTTCCACTGGCTCCCAGTCAGCTATAGAATAGACTTTAAAGTTCTGCTACTGGTCTACAAATCACTGAATGGTTTAGGTCCAGAATACATGAATGACATGTTAGTAGAATATAAACCCAGTAGAGCTCTGAGATCTACTGACTCAGGTCAGATAGTTGAGCCCAGAGTTCAAACTAAACATGGTGAAGCAGCTTTTAGCTGTTATGCTGCACACAACTGGAACAAACTACCAGCAGAACTGAAATCAGCCCCAACAGTGAACATTTTTAAATCCAGGTTAAAAACATTTCTCTTCTCCTGTGCTTACGATTGAGCTCTTCTAAAGCACTTTACATTTTAATCTTTCATTTGCACTCTTTGTCCTTTTAATGATTTTAAAGCTAATTTATTATTTTATGCTGCAATCATTTTATTTATGTCTTTCTATTTTTCTGTACTTTGTTTTTATTATGGGGGGGGGGTGGGTGGGGGGGGGTTTAATTGTATGTTTTAAGTTTCTCAAATTACATGTTTTTCTGTTTTATGTAAAGCACATTGAATTGCCATTGTGTATGAAATGCGCTATATAAATAAAACTGCCTTGCCTTGCCTTACAAAACTAGAACACTGTGCTGTTGCTGTTGATACTTCTGCCACCTCTACACACTAGATTAGAGATGGATAAAGAAAAGAAAAACTCACTTAAATCAGACAAAATAATATAGTTTCTAACTTTCTATAAGCCGTGTCTCGCCATGCAGATCTGTTTGGTTTTATCTGCTGAAGAAATTAATTTAGAGTGTTTGTGTTCAGTGGATTGAACTCAGCTTGGTGGGAAACAACTTCTCAGGCTTCTCTGGATTTCACACTTCCCAGGAAAATAGTTTTGGGGTGGAGAAGTTTCAGAGGCGCATACGTCAGATAACTCATGTCACATAAAATAGAAATGTATTTACACGCTTCAGCACCGCAACATAAACTATCCTCTCAGTGTTTTCTGTGATTTGGGGCGAACTGAGCCTTTAACAGATGCTCTTGTCTTTGGTGGATAATAGAAAGCATATGGTGTTAGAGCAGCGGCAGAGGTCAGGGATTCATTACTGCACCTTCAGGACAGCCTCGCCCAGTGACTTCATACGGAGAGGTATCATTTAGATTTTAATGAGAAATGGAGTGACAGAGACGGAGCGATCCATCATACTGTGATGTTTCCATAACTTTTCTCTGTTTTGATGATCTTTGTTAGCTGCTATTTGTTGGCTTTTCATCCGCAGTTTGTCTTCATTCTGCTGCAAAGTTTAGAGTTCAAGCTGCTTTTTTTCTCCTTCTTTTTATTAGCACAATATGGAAGTAGAAGATGAAATATAACAAGGCAGATAAATAAATTATAGCAAGTTAAACAACAATGACATGAGTGTGCAAGACAAAGCCAAAATGCTTATCATAAAGTTTCCCTAGAGAGAATCAAACATATCTACAATGTACATTCATGCACTCATCTGTGCAAACTATTATCTACAAAATAGAAAGGTATGAAACATCTGGGGATGCGTTTAAGTTGACTTTGAGTTTATTTAGTTGCACAGGTTTAAAAAAAAATCCTCTATCTAAATATTATACATGTATAAATGTACAAATAAAACAAAATCAGACAATTACAAAGACTATAAAACCCAAATGAAAGCCTTTTAAAATCTGCTCTAAAGGACTTTTTTTTTCTTTTTAACCCACTGAGAAAAGTAGAACCATAAATGTAGACCTCTGTATCTGACTGAAACTTTACCTCCAGTTTAAATTTAATGTTTTTCCAGATTTTTCTTAAAGCCCGTTCTAAACTGAGCGTTTGCAAATGGAGGCAAGTTTCCAAGTTTATTTGTATCGCACCACTTTACTTAGAAATACAGTACAAAAGTGCTTCACAGCCTGATGAAATATTCAAAAACCCCCCAAAAAGCTAAACATACAACAGCAGAATGAAAGGAAAGCATAGAATAACAGAGCACTAAAACAGCACAGAGGCAAAGAAATATAACAAGATAAAAGTATTTTGTGTGAGAAACTGAATAAAAAGGTCTCCAGGTTTGAGTGTCTCATATTCGAATGCTTTCCCGAGAGCTGACGTGGAGCTTAAAGTACTTTAGCAGCTATGAGAAAATGTGGTTTTCTTTCAGCCAATATTCCCATCTCCTGTCTCATCTTGCTGTGCTTTGGGGCGGTGGGTCGCTGGACTATGTGGATAGGTGGGGTTCCTGATCAGACAGCAGTACTGTAAGAGTTTGGCTCAGTCAGTCCTGCTGCTGCTGCTCCGCTCCCCAGGATCCGCCCTGGTGCAGCTGTTCTGTGCTGCAGGCTGCACTGCAAACACTAATGGAGCTCACACCCACTCAGAGGAGACATGAACAGCTACACACACACACGAGAGAGAGAGAAAAAACAAGCATTAACTTTTATGTCCGTGCAGGAATACTTAAAGTCTGTGTAAAGGAAGAATAAATATGTGTTCTGAGTTTGACATACCACAGAAAAGTGAATTGGTAACCACCCTGACAAATTCGAATGATTAAAAAAGTCACCAAATATATGAAATTAGGCTTCAAAGTTGTGTAAAAATCAGCCTCTTTCTCTGCTACCAAACGCTGAAACCCCGCCCCCTACCAAGTGTCACCTGTCAATCAAAGTCACCACCTCTACCAGAAACATAGACGCTACGTCTGAGAGCTTTCTGCTGCTAACTCAGCTGCTAGCTCAACAGCTAGTTCAGCAGATAACTCAGCTGCTAGCTCGGCGGCTAACTCAGCTACTAGCTCGGCTGCTAGCTCGCCGGCTAACTCAGCTAACTAGCTAACTGTAGACTGTAGTAGTAGTAGTGTGTGCTGAATGTATTCATACCTCTACAGCAGCAGGGGCGGGTTTATGCTAATCACTAAATCCTGAACACAGAAATCTTGAAACACAGTTTGTGAAGCCTAGCTCCACAATTCAAATCTAAATGGTTGAAATGCTTTACACGGCCTTTAAGCTTCTCCCCGCTTCTCTCATATCCTCATATCCTGGACATATTCCATACATCCATCCATCAAGCTTTTACATCAGCCTCACAGGAATCACTCATCATGTATACCTTTTTTAAATCCAATCACTTCTAATTGAGTTATATAACAATAAGCGAAAGCGTCACAAATGAACTTCGGGGGTTGTTGAAGGACGAGCACCTCAGCAGGGACGAGGATGCGCCCGGCTGCAACGGGATAATGGGAATTCCATTTGGCTCTGAGTGATTTAGCCGCTGTGCATCTCGCTAAAGACTTCCTGGCTTCTACAGAGATTAAGTTAGACGCGTCCTTTCAGAGAGAGAGAGAGAGAGAGAGAGAGAGAGTGAGATGCTCAGCAGCAAACAGCTTAGCGAAGCCCAGACATGGCTGTGAAATGGAAAGAGAGAGTTATTGGCTGTATAAAGATTTGAAAGCTTAGCAGAGCAGTCGGGATGTTTTCGCTTTGACAATCAAAGGAAAGAAAAGGAAGAGAAACGACTGAGTGTAAGCGTATTCTTCTATCAAGGCTGCACATATTGGAAGTGTGTTACTTTAATACAGAGAAATACACAGTGGCAATCATGAGATACAAATAGTAATTATGAAAAAATGGTGAAAAATGCCAAACAAAAAAATAACCTTTCTCTTGTTTCCTGACTCATGGACCAACAACCCATCATTTTATTTTAGATATAGGACACAAACAACAACGACGACTTATTTTATCTTGTACTGGTCCTTTATGCAGCCGCTCAGTTCAGCCTCTGTCTATTAACAGGCTGTTTTAGCTCCTGTCTCTTTCCGTCAAGGCGTTCCTCAGATATCTCAGACAGACAGTACAGTGTGCATACGGACAACCTGAAATCCTTCCTTCCTTCCTTCCTTCCTTCCTTCCTTCCTTCCTTCCTTCCTTCCTTCCTTCCTTCCTTCCTTCCTTCCTTCCTTCCTCAGTTCCTTCTTCCTCCAGTTGAACTACTTTATTTTATTGTTAACCTTCGTGTCGTCCTCCCGGGTCAAATAGACCCCGTCTGTTTTGACTGTTCCTCCTTTCCTCTCTTCCTTCTTTCCTTTCCTCCCTCCTTTCCATCCTTCCTTCCTCCCTCCTGTCCTTCCTTCCTTCATTCCTCCTTTCCTTCCTTCTTCCTCCCTTCCATCCTTCCTCCCTCCCTCCCTCCCTCCCTCCTGTCCCTCCTTTCCTTCCTTACTCCCTTCCTCTCTTCCATCCTGTCTCCCTTCCTTCCTCCTTTCCTTCCTTCTTCCTTTCCTTGCTCCCTTCCTCCCTTCCATCCTTCCTTCTTTCCTTCTTTCTCCCTTCTTTCCTCCTTCCTTCCTTCCTTCCTTCCTTGACTCAAGGACAACAGGAGGGTTAAACTGAGGGAACAAAGACACGCTCCCTACTGTATAAGAAGCTGGTACACATCATAGATAGACTGTAAAATATGAAAATGCAGAAGAAGAAAATGTATTTATACAGACATGAGTCACAAAGTGCTTTACAGGAAAGGAACAGAAGATGTAGTGAACCTACACAGTCACTTGTTGAAAATATACAAAGATAAACACGATTCATAAAGAGCAATATAATACAATAAGAAAACCCGACAAGAAAATAAGATGCAGATGATGCCTGGAATTACCCAAACGCCTAAATCTAAGAGGTGAAGAACGTTTCTGACATAAATAGGAGCCTCTCCATACAATGCTCTGTAAGTAAGAATGAGGATTTTAAATTGGACAATAAAACAGACACACACAAAAAAAAAGAAAGCACTGGTTTTACAATCAGGATTTAATTACTGAACAGCAGGCGAGTGAAATTAGATTTAGGTCTCAGTTTTAGTTTTCCAGGTATTGGGCTGTGACGTTTCCTTCTTGGAACTTCTTCATCTTCTTCTTCTTTCTAGAAAATCATAAATTGCACGTTAAGCGTTTTCTTCTTGTGCGTTATACAGCAGCTGCTATGTTGCCCCCTAGTGGTACTAACCGGTTATTACAATAAGTCAAACTGAACAGAATACAGTAGAAATACAGAAAACGAAAAGAAAATGAAAACTAAGTAGATTTTATCTTCAATTCAATTCTTCTTCACCCTTTTTCTAGAAAATCATAAATTGCACATTAAGCTTCTTGTGCGTTATGCAGCAGCCGCTACGTTGCCCCCTACTGGTACTAACCGGTTATTACAAGAGGTGAAACTGAACAGAATACAGTAAAAATGGAGAAAACGAAAACTAAGTTGATTTTATCTTCAATTCAATTCTTCTTCTTCTTTTTTCTAGAAAATCATAAATTGCGTTTTCTTCTTGTGCGTTATGCAGCAGCCGCTACGCTGCCCCCTAGTGGTACTAACCGGTTATTACAAGAAGTCAAACTGAACAGAATACAGTAGAAAATAGAGAAAACGAAAAGAAAACCAAAACTAAGCTGATTTTTTCTGTAGTTCGGTTTAGTTTTAGTCAGTTTTGCGTTGTTCATTGTAGTATTTATTTAGTTTTCGTGTGGTATGGTTGGGTCGCCTCCATCCTTTGACCCGTGATGCATGATGGTACCAGTCCATGCGGAGGTTTTTGTTCCTCTCATTGTTCCATCTGCCGTTTATGAATATGCGAAACAGTCAGATAAAACACCATGATGGCGTAGGTGGGACCCATTGCTTGCCGCTGCTATCGCCAGAAACTCAGTTCATTCCTATGTCATGGAACTGGTGGATAATAGCCCCAGTGTGTGCGTGCTAACTGGTCCTAACTGGTGCCATGCTGCCCTCTGAGCTGCAGGACAATGGCGACGATTCTGCTTTTTTTTTTTTGCGTGAGCGTGAGTGGGTGTAAGGAATGACCAGTCTGGGGAAGGCGACAGGGGTGTTCAATATGGCCTCCACACAGTGACAGGACTGTGTGGCAGTCTGGAAAAAGGGGAGAGGGTTGGGGGTTGGGGGGGGGTTGGATGGGTTGGGGGGGGGTTGGTTGGACACAGCGCCACAAAGATCTATCTGTCTGCTTCTACGCCCAAGAATCAAAGAGTCATCGTGGGAGATGGAGAGAGAGAGAAAGAAAGGGATAGATAGTGAAGGGGTTAGGGTTAGAGGAGAGAAAGGGGGGCAGATGTGGCTGTCAGCCCTGTTTCATTTGGCTGAGCTGGGACAGGACAGGACGGTCGGGCGTGTTCGGCGGCGCAGGAAGGACTCGGGTCATCGGTGGATGCTGGATGCTGACAGCAATGCATCAGGGAGTTGGAGGACAGGCAGACGGATCGGTGGTGGTGCCAGCAGCAGCAGCAGCGACGGCAGCAGCAGCTCGATATAAAACACATATAAGACCTCAGAGTGGTGTGAAACATGGGCAACGTCTACTGGCACGTTCGGATATTTCCCTTCAGTGAGGGCTGATAGCAATCGATCGGACGGGAGATGGATTCCACTTAAGAGCCTAGATGTGGTGCGTTGATGTGGTGCGTTGATGTCTGACAGTATGAAGGCCTTTTTATTGCTTTGTTTTAATTTACTAATAGTGAAGTCTGTGGTTCCTCTCTGTATGAATGGGGACATAATGTTTCCTTCTTTTTGTATTTGTAGATGATATTTGACGAAAAAGTGGCCCAACCATATTAGAAATGAGTAAAAGGGTTAACTTAATACTTAATAGACAAGTTCAAGCAACTTTTAAATGTCTCAGAATGATTTCATAACTAACTCATAAGCTTAGGGTTTGGGTTTGGATTATAAACCTTCAAAAAACTGAATTAATGTGTTCTGTGACTCGAGAACAAGAAGCATTCATAAGACAAGAACACAATCAGCAATAAATCACAATAAATAAGAAATTAATAAAAAAGAAAAACAGTTACAAGAATCAGATAATAAAGCTTTAATATCTCCAAGACTCAAGTTTGAAGGCAGTTTGCAGTTTATTACATTTAAAAGAATGATTTCATAACTCCACTATAGTTAGTTATAGTTAGTATGTTGGCATAAATCAAGCCTACTTTCTAAGAGGGTTTGGATTATAAACCTTCAAAAAACTGAATGAATGTGTTGCGTGATTCATTCATCAGCAAATAGAAACAATAGAACTACATAAGAAATAAGAAATGAATTAAAACAGTTATAAGAATCAGAAAAATCTCAAAGACTCAAGTTTGAGGGCAGTTTTCATTTCATGCATTTAAAGTGTGCAGAGGACCTATAAAAGCATTAACTTAATACTTAAGAGACAAGTTCAAGCAACTTTTTAAATGTCTCAGAATGATTTAATAACTCACTATAGTTCATATGTTGGCATAAATCAAGCCTGCTTTCTTATAAACCTTCAAAAAACTGAATTAATGTGTTCTGTGACTCGAGAACAAGACGCATTCATAAGACAAGAACACAATCAGCAATAAATCACAATAAATATAGAAATTAATAAAAAAGAAAAACAGTTACAAGAATCAGATAATAAAGCTTTAATATCTCCAAGACTCAAGTTTGAAGGCAGTTTGCAGTTTATTACATTTAAAAGGTGCATTAGTATAAACATGAAGGATCTCCGAGGTTAAATATTTGTAGGTGGTATTTGACGAAAAAGTGGCCCACTATATTGGAAATTAGTAAAAGCATTAACTTAATACTTAATAGACAAGTTCAAGCAACTTTTAAATGTCTCAAAATGATTTCATAACTCAATATATTGCCTTGAAGGAATGAGGGTTAGGGTTTGGATTATAAACCTTCAAAAAACTGAATTAATGTGTTCTGTGACTCGAGAACAAGAAGCATTCATAAGACAAGAACACAATCAGCAATAAATCACAATAAATAAGAAATTAATAAAAAAGAAAAACAGTTACAAGAATCAGATAATGAAGCTTTAATATCTTCAAGACTCAAGTTTGAAAGCAGTTTGCAGTTTATTACATTTAAAAGAATGATTTCATAACTCACTATAGTTAGTTATAGTTAGTATGTTGGCATAAATCAAGCCTACTTTCTACGAGGGTTTGGATTATAAACCTTCAAAAAACAGAATGAATATGTTGCCTGACTTGTGCAAGAAATATTCAATCAGCAAATAGAAACAACAGAACTACATAAGAAATAAGAAATGAATTAAAACAGTTATAAGAATCAGAAAAATCTCAAAGACTCAAGTTTGAGGGGAAGTTTTCATTTCATGCATTTAAAGTGTGCAGATGACCTGTAAAATCATTAACTTAATACTTAAGAGACAAGTTCAAGCAACTTTTTAAATGTCTCAGAATGATTTAATAACTCACTATAGTTCATATGTTGGCATAAATCAAGCCTGCTTTCTTATAAACCTTCAAAAAACTGAATTAATGTGTTCTGTGACTCGAGAACAAGAAGCATTCATAAGACAAGAACACAATCAGCAATTAGAAACAACACAAACTCACAATAAATATAGAAGTTAATAAAAAAGAAAAACAGTTACAAGAATCAGATAATAAAGCTTTAATATCTCCAAGTCTCAAGTTTGAAAGCAGTTTGCAGTTTATTACATTTAAAAGGTGCATTAATATAAACATGAAGGATCTCCGAGGTTAAATATTTGTAGTTGATATTTGACGAAAGCCTTAACTTAATACTTAATAGACAAGTTCAAGCAACTTTTAAATGTCTCAAAATGATTTCATAACTAACTAATAAGGTTAGGGTTAGGGTTTGGATTATAAACCTTCAAAAAACTGAATTAATGTGTTGCATGACTTGTGCAAGAAATATTCAATCAGCAAATAGAAACAACAGAACCACATAAGAAATAAGAAATGAATTAAAACAGTTATAAGAATCAGAAAAATCTCAAAGACTCAAGTTTGAGGGCATTTTTCATTTCATGCATTTAAAGTGTGCAGATGACCTGTAAAATCATTAACTTAATACTTAAGAGACAAGTTCAAGCAACTTTTAAATGTCTCAGAATGATTTAATAACTTACTATAGTTCATATGTTGGCATAAATCAAGCCTGCTTTCTTATAAACCTTCAAAAAAAACTCAATGAATGTGTTCTGTGAATGAATTAAAACAGCTATAAGAATCAGAAAAATCTCAAAGACTCAAGTTTAAGGGGAAGTTTTCATTTCATGCATTTAAAGTGTGCAGAGGACCTGAAACCAGTTCTTCCAACATTAATATAACAATGAAGGATCTCTGGGGTTATAATAATTATTGGATTTAAATGAGAGATATGTGAGGAAGCATCAAGAGTAGAGTTGAATAGATGAATAGAGTGAGACATATTGTTATTCATTTTGCCTCCGTGTCATCGTTACTTCGTCTGAAATTGATGAAAACAGTGCCAACAATGACGAAAGCTACCCTAACCCACTCCAGGCCCTTTTTTCTCCTGTACTCAAATGACTCCTCACATTTTGATGAGCTGAAGTGTCTCATACTTGTTTGCTCAAGTTGGGAAAGCATGAGCAGAACTCTTCACTGCTTGTTAAGTATATTTTCAAGACAGCAAAAGAAAAAGTGTAAGAGTTTAACCCTCCTGTTGTCCTTGAGTCAAGGAAGGAAGGAAGGGAGGGAGGGAGGGAGGGAGGGAGGAAGGAAGGAAAGGAGGAAAGGAAAGGAAAAGAAAGGAAAGGAAAGGAGGAAGGAAGGAAGGAAGAAGGAAGAAGGAAGGAAAGGAGGGAGGAAGGAAGGAGGGAGGAAAGAAGTAAGGGAGGAAAGGAAAGAAGGAAGAAGGAAGGAAAGGAGGGAGGAAAGAAGGAGGGAAGGAAGAAGGGAGGAAGATATGAAAGAAGGACAGAGGAAAGAAAGAGAGAAGGGAGGGAGGAAGGAAGGAAGGAAGGAAGGAAGGAAAGGACGGAGGAAGGAGGGAATGAAAGAAGGAGGGAAGAAAGGGGGATGGAGGAAGTACAGACGGAAGGAAGGAAGGAAAGAAGAATAAGACGGGGTCAATTTGACCCGGGAGGACGACACGAGGGTTAAAGGACAGTGTTGGTGTTAAAGCAGCTTTAATAATACCACTGTATGAGCTGTTGGTTTTGTCTCGAAGTGATTCATTATCAGAGACTCTGCAGCTCCTCTCTGCAGCTTTATGGAGCTTTATAGTTGAGTTTCAGCTCATTGTTTATCTGTCCGGCTGCAACTTTACTGTTCTGGTTCACTCTCAGCTGCTCTCATAGCCTCGTTTTCAGAGAAAGAGCTGCACATATAATGAAAAGGTCTCTGTTCACTTCCTGCTCAGCTCCAAATCTGACCAGCTGCTGCATTAAAACCCTTAAACAGGCAAAGTGCTCCATGAGATACATTTATATTTACATTTTTTATAGCTTGCATTCCTTTCTTCCTTCCTCCCTCCTTCTCTCTTTCTTTCCTCCCCCCTACCTTCCTCCCTTCCTCTTTTCCATTCTCCCTCCCTCCCTCCTACCTTCTTTCCTTCCTTCTTTCCTCCATCCTTCCTTCCTTCCTTCCTTCCTTTCTCTCTTTTAACAGAGCTAAAAGAGAGTTAATACTGGACAGAAACACGACTCTTAATGAATCATGATGTTGGAAATAAACTTCAACATATCAACTTGAACTGTTATATTATTATTTTCGCCAAAAATAAATAATTCATTGCAGATTTAACTACAATTCTTCTGTCTATTTCCAAATCCATACTACACATTTGTGGATTTTTACCAGGCGGGGGAGTTCTGGTCCTCTGAAATGAGGCCAACCAGGAAGTAACTTAGAACTGCATTCTATCAAAAGGCCACCAGGGGGCGACCGTCTCTATACAAGTCAATGGAGAATTCACCAACTTCTCACTTGATTTCTAACCTCAGTAAACGTTTTCAAAATGTGTTTATGGTCTCAATCGCTAGTTTAAAGCCTTCTTCAATGCAGTATGATGTTCATTTGGGACATTTTGGCCTCCCTGATTTTATATGTGACGATAAAGCAGGGTATGCATTAGGGCGTGGCTACGTCCTGATTGACAGGTTGGTTGACCAATGTCCTCGAGATCCAGCCCTCGCAACCATAGCAACCTCCCCGCCCCGCCCATGGCTCCGCCTCATGTCCAAATAAGTAGAATCCGCCTAGATTAACTAGATAGATAGAAACTATTGGCTTCCGAGCAGCAGTCCACAAACCAATGGGTGACGTCACGGATGTTACGTCCATTTCTTTTATACAGTCTGTGATTTTTACATATATTTTGGTTTTGTTTCATATTTCCACACAGATGACAAACCTGCTTGAGTTGTGTGTAATCCATTAGCCTTTGTAATTACTGTCAGTGTCACATTTATTATCGTACGATGCTGTAATTTAATCCGCTCGGCATGATATCATAACGATAATGTAACTCTGATGAAATTTAATACTGACTTATTTATTGTGATGGATTACTCAACTCTACAGATGTTATTCAATTGAAACATGAATTTTAACCCTCCTGTTGTCCTTGGGTGAAGGAAGGAAGGGAGGGTGGAAAGAGGGAAAGAAGGAAAGGAGGGAGGAAAGAGGGAAGGAAGAAGGAAAGGAGGGAAGAAAGGAGGGAGGAAAGAAAGAGAGAAGGAGGGAAGGAGGAAGGAAAGGAGGGAGGAAAGAAGGATGGGAAGGAGTGAAGGAAAGGGGGGTGGAAGGAAGAAGGGAAGGAAGGAAGGAAGGAAGGAAGGAGAGAGGAAACAAAAGAGAGAATGGGGGTAAGGAAGGAAGGAAGGAAGGAAGGAAGAATGAAGGAAAGGAAGGAGGGAGGAAGGGAGGAAGGAGGGAAGGAAGAAGGAAGGAAAGGAAGGAAGGAGGGAGGAAACAAAAGAGAGAATGGGGGGAAGGAAGGAAGGAAGAAGGAAGGAAAGGAGGGAGGGAGGGAAGGAAGAAGGAAGGAGGGAGGAAGGAGGGAAAGAAGAAAGAAGGAGGGAAGGAGGAAGGAAGGAACAGTCAAAACGGACAGGGTTTGCTTTAATATCATGTACTGTAATGTGATTTTGTAGTAAATGGATTCCTCATCACTTAAACACCTTCTCCTCTTTCTTCTTCTTCTTCTTCTTCTTCTTCTTCTTCTTCTTCTTCTTTCAGTCCAACTCCAGAAATCCACAGATCTCGGCCGCCACACTCTCCTCTACCTGAAAGAGATCGGGAATGGCTGGTTTGGGAAGGTAAGCTCACTTCTGACGCCTCTGGACGCTCCTACTTCACACCTCTTTAGCTTTTTTTCTTTTTTCTATGATCTTGGACTCTTTGAGGATTTGAGGATGGATGAAAAAAAAAAAAAAAAAAAAAAAAAATGTCTGCCACGCTGCGTTACCTGTGTAATGTGTGAGCGTGTAATGTCAGCCTGATCCTCCGCGCCCTTTGATGTCGGCTTGTCTCAGAGTTGGAGAACATATACAGTCAAGCCCAAAATTATTCATACCTCTGGCAAATTTTGAATTAACCCTCCTGTTGTCCTTGAGTCAAGGAAGCAAGGAAGAAAGGGAGGGAGGAAGGGAGGGAGGGAGGGAGGAAGGAAGGAAGGAAGGAAGGAAGGAAGGAAGGAAGGAAGGAAGGAAGGAAGGAAGGAAGGAAGGGAGGGAGGAAGGAAGGAAGAAGGGAAAGGAAGGAAGGAAGGAAGGAAGGAAGGAAGGAAGGGAGGAAGGGAGGGAGGGAGGAAGGAAGGAAGAAGGGAAAGGAAGGAAGGAAGGAAGGAAGGAAGGGAGGAAGGAAGAAGGAAGGAAGGAAGGAAGAAAGGGAGGGAGGAAAGGAGGGAGGGAGGGAGGGAGGAAGGAAGGAAGGAAGGAAGAAGGGAAAGGAAGGAAGGAAGAAAGAAGGACGGGAGGAAGGAAGAAGGAAGAAAGGAAGGGAGGAAGGAAGGAAGGGAGAAAGGAAGAAGGAAGGAAGGAAGGAAGGAAGGGAGGGGGGAAGGAAAGGATGGAGGGAAAGGAAGGAAGGAAGGAAGGAAGGAAGAAAGAAGGACGGGAGGAAGGAAGAAGGAAGGAAGGAAGGAAGAAAGAAGGACGGGAGGAAGGAAGAAGGAAGGAAGGAAGAAAGGAAGGGAGAAAGGAAGGAAGGGAGGGAGGAAGGAAGGAAGGAAGGAAGAAGGGAAAGGAAGGAAGGAAGGAAGGAAAGAAGGAGGGAAGGAAGGAAGTAAGGAAGGAAGGAAGGAAGGAAGAAGGAGGGAGGAAAGGGAGATGGAGGAAGTACAGACAGAAGGAAGGGAGGGAGGGAGGAAGAAACAGACGGGGTCAATTTGACCCGGGAGGACGAAACAAGGGTTAAAGTTACGCTCGGTGCCCATATCGTGTTTTTTACACCCTGATAACATGTTGTTGTCATCTTCTCTCTCTCTCTCTCTCTCTCCCCTTCCCTCTCTCCCTCTCTCCTGTTTCTCTCTCTATCTACTTCTCCTCCTTTTTCTGACTCATACTCATGAATACACATCCGTCTCTTCCACCCTTGTGTACCTTGACTGGGTATGTCCATCTCTGTCTGTGTGTGTGTGTGTGTGTGTGTGTGTGTGTGTGTCTCTGTCTGTGTGTGTCTGTGTGTGTGTGTGTGTGTGTGTGTGTGTGTGTGTCTGTGTGTGTGTCTGTGTGTGTGTGTGTGTGTGTCTGTGTGTGTGTGTGTGTGTGTGTGTGTGTTGTGTCTCGTTGCTCAACTCCTGCATGACTGCTTGATGTTGTTCTTCGTCTGCCTTTTGTGTGTGACGGTCTCTCCCACTCTCCCATGCTTGTCTCTCTGTGTGTAAATGTCCGTCTGTCCGTCTGTCCGTCTGTCCGTCCGTCTTCCTCGTGCATATTCGTCTCCCTCTGTTCACTGTTTCAGGTTCTGCTGGGCGAGGTCAACGCTGGCCTTAATACCACCCAAGTCGTGGTCAAAGAGCTGAAAGCCAGCGCCAGCGTGCAGGACCAGATGCATTTCCTGGAGGAAGCACAAGCTTTCCGGTACACATTAACATCTGTGACCTGTGTGTGGTTGGATCTATGTGTGTTTTTCAAGGGAGAACAGTGTTGGTAGTCACACTTTTTACTTTCTTTTTTAATTCCTCTTAAACTGGATCTTGAGTAGATTCCCTTTTAATTTGTAATGGAAGTCTACAGTAAAGTGTCAGGAAGGGATTAAAAAGTGCCTTAGACATTTAAAATATTTAGTTTTATTGAAATACTACAACCCATCAACACATCTCCTGCATCAAGAGAACATAAATCATTCCTATAAGTGCTTTTTTTATTCCTTTATATAATAATATTATGCAGTTTAACCTCTCTGACTGATCTGAGCTTCACATCTGGAGGAGTCTGGACCTTGTTTGTCTTCCTGACTAAGTTCCTGCTCATTTTTACTCTCTAAAAAGAAAGAAAGGACTCGATATATCACACCATATAAACTCATTGTGTAAAAGCCCATTTAAAAGACCAAACCGTTCTTCTCATCTCAGTGTTAATTTACTCCAGAAATGACTTTGGAAGAAGCATCTCACCCAAATTCGGAGACTTTCAGCACCAACAGTTTTTAACAGCGCCCTCTAGAGATCAACATCATGAATGTGACAAATAAAAAATGTAGACAATCTTAGATATTTAAAATGTACTTTTATTGAAATACAACAACCTCACACATCTCCTGCATCTAGAGAACATGAATGATTCCTATAAGAGCATTTTTTAATCCTTCTATAATAATATGATGCAGTTTAACCTCTCTGACTGATCTGAGCTTCACATCTGGTAAAGTTCATGCTCATTTTTACTCTCTAAAAAGAAAGAAAGGACTCGATATATCACACCATATATGTTTTTATACCAACATGTGACGACCAACCCTGAAGAGAAAGTGACAAACATCCCCAACTGGACGCTAATAACCTCATGATGTAGTTAAACTATCGCTCTCCCTTCATACTTTTTTAATAGTAATGATTGTTTTATTATAAACTCATTGTGTAAAAGCCTAGAAAAGAGAGCTGGAGATTTACCAAACTGTCACACATCTCAGTGTTAATTTACTCCAGAAATGACTTGAAAGAAGCATTCAGAGACTTTCAGCCCCAGCACTATAACAGCGCCCTCTAGAGACCAACATCTAGTTTAATGTGATAACCGACCCTGTTCTCCCCTTGTTCTGTGTCCGATGTGATGAAGTAACTGAATTAATACATCAATTAAAGTACATGTAACTTGAAACTTTCTTCTTTTCAGAGGTAAATATTTAGCTTTTTGCTCTTCTACATTTACTTGATGGTTGGAGTTACTGGTGACTTTGCAATTTCAGACCTACACTACATTTAAAACTAATATAAACTTAGATAGAAAATATCATGATATATAATATATAAAGACAAGGATTATACTGCTGAGATAAACAACAAACTTGTGAAGGTATCTAAGCAAATAAAATAAAATAATAAATAGGAAAGAGGGAATATAAACAAGTTTAAATAAAGGATAAAAGTAAAACACAAAATAATACTAATTATATTGAATATCAAAATCAGGTGACTTATGTAGTATAACTGAGTAAAAAGAGCATTTTAATTACATATATGTATAATATTATAATGAGGAAAGTGTGTAGATGTCAGTGTGGTTCAGTACTTCAGCCTGAATTGAAATATATATTAAAGTTATATATTAAAGTACTTGTTTTATAATTTAGCTCCCATGAATCTGATGTTATTCTGCATCTTCAAAGGTTGAACTGTTTTTTATTTATTCCTGCTTTTTAATGTTTAAAGGATGGCTGTGTTTGAAAATAATCTAATTCTGGCTGGTAAATATACTCAGAAATAAAAATATACATGTTCATATGAAGAGAGAGGAAGTTCATCTTACAGAAAAACTTTCACCGTATAACTATAAAAACTATAAAACAGCTCAATTCATTTAATTTATTTTCAGTATCTCCAATTTAAGAGATCATTCTACAAAATGTGTGTATTTTATAAACTTAAACACTAGGGCTGTCAAACGATTAATTTTTTTAATCGAGATTAATCGCAGAATTTCCATAGTTAATCACGATTAATGACGTTTTGAATAGCATGTTTAAAATCCTGTTATTTTCCATTTGAAGGCAGTTTTAAGCCCATAATGTAAAGCATTTCTTACCAGAGTGTCTTAACTGGGAATCAATCACGGCTCTGCTGCGACTCCCACACTCCAAAATGGTCCTTTGGTGGAGCTGAGGCTGGCTTGGCTGCACCTGGGTGTTTAGCGTGGAGGTGCTAACTCAAACTCCACGTACTCCGGTGGTAGTTAAACTCCGTTTGACACAGGTTGCATTTTACTTTTGACTTGTCAACTGAAGCGTCTGGAAGTGTTTTAAAGTTAAACAAGCCGTTCAAAAGTCCAGTAGCTCTCTTACTTTCCATCAGCGCGGTAGGTTTACTGCAGGAGGCCACTTCAAAGCATAGCGCTACAGCTAGAGGAGCCGTCTACGGGGGAGTAGAAGGGACAAAAAGGCTTGCAACATTAAAATGAAATTTTAAAAAATTAATGCGTTATGGATTGCATTAATCTAATCACGATTAACATGTTAACGCTGACAGCCCTAATAAACACACATTTCATTGCTACCTCTGGTTCACTTTTACATAAATAATCTTACATTTAATTCCTTTGAATCTTTGAAGCTTTACAATCTGCACAACATATGACTTCCTCGAACCTTTGAATGAGCCGGAAAATGGGAGAAACCTGAGGAAGAGCCAGCGAGGATGGACAGATGTGTAATCCAAACTGTGTACACACTATAGATCAAAAGAGTTTGTATAAAAACAGGATGATAAAGTTATACATAAACAGATGACATGTGAGGAATGCATCGGGAGGACATCGATCAACTTCCAGATGTGGCCAAACAAAGACGTGTTTAGTCATGCGATGCATTAAGTCATCCTGTTAAGTCTGAATCATCAAATAATTGCCAGAAAATTCTACTTCTTTGAAACTGGAGTGTTTATATTATAACATGTTTAAGCTCTTAAAGGTTCTGCATAAAGCTCGTATCAGCCACAACATGAAATGAAAGATAAATGAGATTCTATACCTGCTGTATCTAATCTGATACACACATTATCAACAGGAATTTACTATAAAATAAGATACAAAATATTTAATCAATCCATTACTATTCCTATTGAAGCATCAGTAACTAAAAATACTAAAAAGGAGAGATGAAAATACTGCAAAACATACAACAATACTTCAAATAAAGGTGGAAATACTGCAAAAATGACCAAAAAACTGTAAAGAAAGACAAAATTTTGCAACGAAAACCAAAAATATTGCAAAAATTACAAAAATAATTCAAAGGAAAACAAAAATATTGCAAAGAAAGACAAAAGTACTGCAACGAAAAACAAAAATACTGCAAAAATTACAAACATTTTGCAAAGAAAGACAAAAATATTGCAAAGAAAAGCAAAAATATTGCAAAGAAAAGCAAAAATACTTCAAATAAAGGTGGAAATACTGCAAAAATGACAAAAATACTGCAAAGAACGATAAAAAATATTGCAAAGAAAATCAAAAATACTGCAAAGGACGACAAAAATATTGCAAAGAAAATCAAAAATACTGCAAAGGACGATAAAACTTTTGCAAAGGACGATAAAACTTTTGCAAAGGACGACAAGCATTTTGCAAAGGATGAAAAAAAATACTGCAAAGAGAAACAAAAATACTGCAAAGAGAAACAAAAATACTGCAAAGAGAAACAAAAATATTGCAAAGGATGGCAAAAATACTGCAAAAATGACAATGTGTAATTCTTGAAGCAATTCTGGTATTTAATGTATTTCCATAAACACTGCAGATCCACTGTATGAATCTTCACAGTTAATATGTCAGTTTGGATGTGAGGAAATGATTTTTATATGTGTCAACCCAACCCCCCCCCCCCCCCCCCCCTTTCCTCTGCAGGGCCCTCCAGCACCCGGCTCTGCTGCAGTGTCTGGCCCAGTGCACTGAGGTGACTCCGTACCTGCTGGTGATGGAGTTCTGCCCACTGGTGAGTATCCATCCAAACCCCCCACCACCACCCCCACCCACCCCACCCCGCGCTGTGCAGAGAGGAGGAACACTTTATAATGTGTGTAAAAGAGATTAATACAGATTTTAAAAAGTTAATACACAGATGCCAAGAGCCAGCGGAGGCTAAAAATGAGTCTTTTTTAAGTAGATAGAGAGAGAGGGGAGCCGTGTTCCCCTGCTGGGAGTCGGTCATCTCATTTAAAGATTTTAATATTTTAATAAAATGATTATGATGTGAGAGTGCCAGCGCTGCTAAGCACATAAAATGTATTAACCCTCCTGTTATCCTTGAGTCAAAGGAAGGAAGGGAGGAAGGGAGGGAGGAAGGAAAGAAGGAGGGATGGAGGAAGGAAGGACAGAAGGAAGGAAGATGGAAGGATGGAAGGAAGGAAAGGAGGAAGGAAGGGAAGAAGAAGGAAGAAAGGTGGGAGGGATGAAGAAAGAAAGGAAGGAAGGAAAGGAGAGAGGAAGGAAGGGAGGAAAGAAAGAAAGACGGAAGGTAGGAAAGAAGGAGGGATGGAGGAAGGAAGGACTGAAGGAAGGAGGGAAGGAAAGAAGGAGGGATGGAGGGAGGGAGGAAGGACAGAAGGAAGGAAGAAAGGGGGATGGA
The DNA here is from genome assembly GCF_027409825.1 of Scomber japonicus. Lineage (NCBI taxonomy): Eukaryota > Metazoa > Chordata > Actinopteri > Scombriformes > Scombridae > Scomber > Scomber japonicus. The sequence goes on along the minus strand of NC_070597.1, from coordinate 3,915,072 downwards.
GGAAGGAAAGAAGGAAGGGAGGAAAGAGAGAGGAAGGAAAGAATGAGAGAAGGAGGAAGGGAGAAAGGACAGACAGACAGAAGGAAAGTAGGAACAATCAAAACAGGCGGGGTCAATTTGACCCGGGAGGACGACAGGAGGACCTGATTCAGTACATTTAGATGGATTGAGAAACAAAAGTTGTAATCTGCAGTTCATGGGATTCTTTTCTTCTTCTTCTGTTAATTATTTTTTGGTAATAAAAACGTTCTTGGCAGCTGCTGTGAAAATTTGGCAGAGGCAGCCGAGGCCCAAAGTTACCAATAAGTCACGTTAGACTGGTACTGTACTCGCAACCATCAGCTCTGCAGGACTGATCAGTTCTTTACATTTAACTCTGATATCTGCTGTGATATTGAAGCAAAGAGAACTCAGGATTAGATCTTTGCAGCTTCACATCTATTAATTTAACTCCACTCTGCTGGGAGAGTAACGAGAGCTGCATGTGATGAAATATGTTTTATTTCATTACAATTACATACTATTTTGTATTAAGAGAACCACAACTACAGATATATTAACTTCCCTAACCTCCCGGGTCAAATTGACCCTGTCTGTTTTGACAGTTCCTTCCTGTCCTTCCTCCTTCCCTCCTTCTCTCTTTCTTTCCTTCCCCCATCCCCCTGTCTTCCTTCCTTCCTTCCTTCCCTCCCTCCTTCCTTTCCTTCCTCCCTTCCTCCTTCTCTCTCTTTCCTCCCCTCCTTCCTACAGTACCTTCCTTTCTTTCTTTCTTCATCTCTCCCTCCTTTCCTTCCTTCTTCTTCCCTTCCTTCCTCCTTTCCTTCCTTCCATCTTTCAATCTTAACTCCCTTCCTTCCTTCCTCCCTCCTTTCCTCCCTTCCTTCCTTGACTCGAGGACAACAGGAGGGTTAATACATAAAATCTTAAACTTACATCCACTTCTTCTCCCTCATTAAAAAGTTTCACCAAACATCTCCTACAGGACTGAACTGAAGAAATAGCTTACTACTTTTTTTATCTATTATAATGTACAATAACAACACTGCCCCCTGGTGGTCAGAGGTGATATAACACACTGATTGACTGTCCCTGTGTGTCTGTGCTGTGGTTTTTAAGGGGGATGTGAAGAGTTACCTCCGGAGCTGTAGGACTGCAGAGACGGTGACCCCGGAGCCTCTGATCCTGCAGCGGATGGCGTGTGACATCGCCTCGGGGCTGCTGCACCTGCACAAACACCACTTCACACACAGGTAGCACACACACTCGCCAGCTTCTTCTTCTTCTTCTACTTCTTCTTCTTCTACTTCTTCATTTCAGGGTTTGCACCACTTCTTTTTTGCTGCTCCTACTTCTTCTTCTTCTTCTCCCCCCCCCCCATCTGGTTGCTTCCTGGAACAATATCCTGGTGCTGCCTGAGTGCTCCTTACAGACTCCAGCATCAGTGATTTTGTTGCAGGCGGTGACTCTTCCTCTCCAGAGCAACTCAAACCTCCGCCAGCTTTTTTTTTTTTTTTTTTTCGTAAAGGTTGATAAGTTGGATTTTGGATTTTGGATTTTGTGGCCGGTCAGTCATGTGATCTGTTTCTGTTACGCAAGAAATACGACATTTACTGCAATGTTCTGGTTCTTGTTTAGTATGTTTATAAATAATGAAGACATGTAACAGCTGTTTACTCCTCTTTCTCCTCCTCCTCCTTCTCTCCCTCCTCTTCCTCCTTGTCCTCCTCTTCCTCCTCCTCTTCCTCCTCTTCCACCTCTTTCACCTCCCCCTCCTCTTCTTCTTCATCCTCCCCTCCTTCTCCTCCCCTCCTCCTCCCCCTCCTCTTCCTCCTCCTCCTCTTCCTCCTCCTCCTCCTCCTCCCCCTCCTCTTCTTCTTCCTCCTCCTCTTCCTCCTCTGCCCCCCCTCCTCCTCTTCCTGTTCCTCCTCCTTCTCTTCCTCCTCCATCTCTTCCTCCACCACCTCCTCCTCCTTCTTCTTCACCCTCTCTCCACCTCCTCTTTCTCCTTCTCCTCCTCCTCCTTTTCCTCCTCCTCGTCCTTCTCCTCCTCCCCCTCTTCCTCCTCCTCATCCTCCTCCTCCTCCTTCTTCTTCCCCCTCTCTCCACCTCCTCTTCCTCTTCCTCCACCTCCTCCTCCTCCTTCTTCTTCCCTCTCTCTCCACCTCCTCTTCCTCTTTCTCCTCCTCCTCCTCCCTTTCTTCTTCCTCCTCCTCCTGCTCCTCCTCCTCCTCCTCCTCTCTGTAACCAGTGACCTGGCTTTGAGGAACTGCTTGTTGACCGCTGACGTCTCGGTGAAGATCGGAGACTACGGTCTGTCTCACGCCAAGTACAAGGTAGAAAAACCCCATGCACTCTGTAAAAATATGCAAACACAGACAAGCAGCATTATTTTCTCTGCAAATAGTTTTAATTTGTTCCCGGGAAATTCGGCCGAATGGGAAAAGAATGAAGACGAAGGGAAGCTTGTTGAGTTGAGTAAACAAGTGACTCAAACCCACCCGAGTGAGTTTCTACAGAAATGATAGATTTAATTCCTCAGTGCTGATTTTAAGTGCTTCAATTTAATAAAGAAGGACGATATAAAAACTTAACAGATACACTTTTTGGGTGGGATTCTTTGGAAAAAAGCGTAATATTTAATTAGTCAAAACTGTAATAAAAATGTTTCGATATATTTAAAAACATGATGAAACACAAGACCACATATTAACACCATAATAAATACTACATGAATGCAACTTAGGAAGGATGGAAGGATGGAAGGATGGAAGGAAGGAAGGGAAGAAGAAGGCAGGAAAGGAGGGAGGGATGAAGAAAGAAAGGAAGGAAGGTAGGAAGGAGGGGAGGAAAGAGAGAGAAGGAGGAAGGGAGGAAGGAAGGAAGGGAGGAAAGAAAGAAGGAAGGGAGGAAAGAAAGAAGGAAGGGAGGAAAGAAAGGAGGGAAGGAAGGAAGGAAGGAAATGAGAGAGGAAGGAAGGGAGGAAAGAAAGAAGGAAGGGAGGAAGGAAGGTAGGAAGGAGGGGAGGAAAGAGAGAGAAGAAGGAAGGGAGGAAGGAAAGGAAGGAAAGAAGGAAAGAAGGAGGGTGGGATGAGGAAAGAAAGGTAGGAAGGAGGGGAGGAATGAGAGAGGAAGGAAGGGAGGAAAGAAGGAAAGAAGGAGGGATGGAGGAAGGAAGGAAGAAAGGTGGATGGAGGAAGGAAAGAGGGAAGGGAAGAAAGAAAGAGAGAAGGAGGGAGGGAAGAAAGAAAGAAGGAACAATCAGAACAGACTGGGTCAATTTGACCCGGGAGGATGACAGGAAGTTGCATTTACATACAGCAAAAGAAATAGACCAGACTTCATAAACTTCTTTTCTAGTAATTAGTCCTTGCAGTATTAAGAGTTAAAAGTCTTCTTCTTCTGTGCAGCTGAGATAATGATTAAGATGATCTGATTTTGCTGCTCTGTTAATATTTTCCTCTTCCACTTCCTGTCAGGATGATTACTACGTGACATTAGATCAGATGTTTGTGCCGCTGCGCTGGATCGCTCCGGAGCTGGTGGACGAGGTGCACGGAAACCTGCTGGTGGCTGACCAGACCCAACAGAGCAACATCTGGTAGGGTTAAACACACACACACACATATATACACACACACACACACACACACACACACACACACGCACACACACACACACACACACACACACACACACACACACACACACACACACATATACACACACACACACACACACACGCACACACACACACACACATACACACACAAAGAAACACATGTAACCCTCCTGTTGTCCTCGAGTCAAGGAAGGAAGGAAGGAAGGGATAGAGAGAGGAAGGTAGGGGGAGGAAAGAAAGAGAGGAGGGAAGGAGGGATGGAGGGAGGGAGGGAGGGAAGGAAGGAAGGAAGGAAGGAAGGAAGGAAGGAAGGAAGGAAGGAAGGAAGGAAGGAAGGAAGGAAGGGAGGGAAGGAGGGATGGAAGGAGGAAGAGAGGTAGGGGGGAGGACAGAAAGAGAGAAGGAGGGAGGGAGGAAAGGAAGGAAGGAAGGGAGGAAGGAATAATGCATTCCCTAACCCTAAACTGGACCTAAACTTTAACTTTAAAACCAATTGGCCCTTGACACTGTGAGGACCGGCCAAAATGTCCTCACAATGCTGATTTTCAAGATACAAAGACATGAACACACCCAGAGAAACATTTGTCTTTATATCCTTGTGAGGACATTCATCTAGACTCTAGACCCTTACTCTAAACCCTAAACTGAACCTAAAACCAAGTCTTAACTCTCAAATTGCCCCTTGAAGTTATGAGAAATGTCCTCACAACGCTGGTTTTCAACAGAAATAGGGTCCCTCAAAGATAGTTAGACACACACACACACACACACACACACACACACACACACACACACACACACACACACACACACTCTCTCTCTCTCTCTCTCTCTCTCTCTCAAATATCCCGGCACATTTGGTTATGTAGCTATACTTTCCAACCTAAATGTAACACAGATCTCATAGACAGTATCAGGTTATAAGAGAATAACTGACTACATATTTTATTTTTCTGGCCAAAACTTGATGAAGATATTGCGGCTGCTCTTAAACTCCATCTCCATCTCCATCTCCATCTTTTCTCACAAAGACAGAACATGTTGAGATATACTCCAGAGCTCAGACTGATTATTTAGTGTAATCAATCCAAACAATGTGCAATCTAAATACTGAAAGACGAGGAGATGATTACAGCCCAAAAACAACACGTTTTAGAGGGGTTTATTTGTAGATATGGTTTTGATTACATTTAAAAAGAAGCTTTAATCTTTCACCATTATACTATAAAATGATCTTTTATCCTAACGTTGTGCATATAAAGAAGGTCATGACAAAAAGTATGGAAGATATTTTGGATTTCTGTGTGTCTCTCATCCCTCCTTTCCTTCCTTCCTTCCTTCCTTCCTTCCTCTCTCCTCTCTTCCTTTTTCCCTCCCCATTACCCTCCTTCCTTCCTCTTTTCCTTTCTCCCTCCCTCGTCCCTCATTCCTTCTTTCCTTCCTTCTTCCTTCCTCCCTCCCTCCCTCTTTTCCTCCCTTCCTCCCTCCTTCCTTCCTTCCTTCCTTCCTCCCTCCCTCCCTCCTTCCCTTCCTCCCTCCCTCCTTCCTTCCTTCTTTCCTTCCCTCCTCCCTTCCTTCTTTCCTCCCCATTACGTCCTTCTTTCCTTCTTCCTCTCTTCCTCCCTCCCTTCCTTTCTTTCCTCCCTTCAATCCTTCCATCCTTCCTCCCTCCCTTCCTTCCTTGACTCGAGGACAATAGGAGGGTTAAATACTTGTTTTATGTATGAAATGCTCTATATAAATATAAATAAAGCTGCCTTGCCTTAATCTTCACGTGGTGCTTGTTCTCCTCTGTCTCAGGTCGCTGGGTGTTACCATCTGGGAGTTGTTTGAGCTGGGAAACCAACCTTACAGACATTACTCTGACAGACAAGTGCTAACCTACGCTGTGAGGGAGCAGCAGCTGCGACTGCCCAAACCGCTGCTCAAAGTGCCTCTGGCCGAGCGATGGTGAGATACACACACACACAAAAACTCACACACACGCAGAAACACACGCACACACACAGACACACACACAGACACACAGAAACACAAGGAAACACATTTAACCTTCCTGTTGTCCTCGAGTCAAGGAAGGAAGGAAGGGAGGAAGATGGAAGGAAAGGAGGGTGGAAGGAAGGAAGGAGGAAGGTAGGGGGGAGGAAAGAAAGAGAGAAGGAGGGAGGGAGGAAAGGAAGGAAGGGAGGGAGGTAGGCAGGAGGAAGGAGGGAGAGAGGAAAGAAGGACAGAAGGAAGTTGGGAGGAAAGGAAGGAAGGGAGGAAGGTAGGCAGGAGGAAGGAGGGAGGGAGGAAAAAAGGACAGAGGGAAGGAAGGAAAGAAGGAAGGAAGGAAGGAAGGAAGGAAGGGAGGGAGCGAGGACAGAAGGAAGGAAGGAAGGAAGGAAGGGAGGAAGGAGGTAAGTAAGTAAGGAATTAAAGGAGGGTGGATGGAAGGAAAGGAGGAAGGTAGGGGGGAGAAAAGAAAGAGAGAAGGAGGGAGGAAAGGGAGGAAAGGAAGGGAGGAAGGAGGAAAAAAGGACAGAAGGAAGGAAGAAAGGAAGGAGGGAGGGAGGGAGGAAGGAAGTAAGGAAAGAAGGAAGGAAAGAAGGAAGAAGAAGAAGAAGAAAGAGGAGGACAATTTAATCTGTTTCAGGACGAGTGGATTCTCATTTCTACTGCAAAGAATTTAATTACTTTCCTAGTTTGGGGACATTTATTTTTCAGTTTTCTTCTTTTTTTAGTCCCGTTATTACAACTTCATTAAATAATTTGTTATTTGCACCAGAAAATGTCTACAAGCACATTTTTTCATCAGTGGTCCCTCGACGGGGGAACGCCGGCGATGCTCTGCTCTGAGATCAGAGACGAAACAGTAACAAACATTAAGAGAAAATTAAACACTGTGCTAATTATTTTTTTTGTTCCTTGAATTAAACATGATAACATTTCAGTTTTACAAACAAGAAAAACCCAATTTTAACAACGCTGGGTCCTAAAAATCATGTTTATATACATCTAAACTGTTTTCCCAGTTATGTTGAGTTGGCCTGACTGGATTATGTTCACAAGAAATGTTTGGTTGGATGTTTTTGGAAGGAAGGAAGGAAGGAAGGAAGGAAGGAAGGAAGGAAGGAAGGAAGGAAGGAAGGAAGGAAGGAAGGGAGGAAGAAGGATGGATGGAAGGAGGAAAGAAGGACAGAAGGAAGGAAGGAGAGAAAGGAGGGTGGAAGGAAGGAAGGAAGGAAGGAAAGCAGGGTGTAAGGAAGGAAGGAAAGGAAAGGAGGGTGGAAGGAAGGAAGGGAGGAAGGAAGGGAAGGAGGAAGGTAGTGGGGAGGAAAGGAGGGTGGAAGGAAGGAAGGAAGGAAGGAAGGGAGGTAAGGAGGAAGGTAGGGGGAGGAAAGAAAGAGAGAAGGAGGGAGGAAAGGAAGGAAGGGAGGAAGGTAGGCAGGAGGAAGGAGGGAGGGAAGAAGGAAGGAAGGAGGAAAGAAGGACAGAAGGAAGGAAGGAAGGAAGGAAGGGAGGAAAGAAGGACAGAAGGACGGGAGGAAGGAAGGGAGGAAGGAAGGCAGGAAAGCAGGGTGTAAGGAAGGAAGGAAAGGAAAGGAGGGTGGAAGGAAGGAAGGGAGGAAGGAAGGGAAGGAGGAAGGTAGTGGGGAGGAAAGGAGGGTGGAAGGAAGGAAGGAAGGAAGGAAGGGAGGTAAGGAGGAAGGTAGGGGGAGGAAAGAAGGAAGGAAGGAGGGAGGAAAGAAGGACAGAAGGAAGGAAGGAAGGAAGGAGGGAAGGAAAGAAGAATGGAGGGAGGGAGGAAAGAAGGACAGAAGGAAGGAAGGTAGGCAGGAGGAAGGAAGGAAGGGAAGGAGGAAGGTAGGGGGGAGGAAAGAAAGAGAGAAGAAGGGAGGAAAGGAAGGAAGGGAGGAAGGTAGGCAGGAGGAGGGAGGGAGGGAGGAAAAAAGGACAGAAGGAAGGAAGAAAGGAGGGAAGGAAGGAGGGAAGGAAAGAAGGACATTTCAGTATTACAAACAAGAAGAAAAACCCAATTCTAACAACGCTGGGTCCTAAAAATCATGTTTATATACATCTAAACTGTTTTCCCACTTATGTTGAGTTGGTCTGACTGGATTATGTTCACAAGAAATGTTTGGTTGGATGTTTTTGGAAGGAAGGAAGGAAGGAAGGAAGGAAGAAGGATGGATGGAAGGAGGAAAGAAGGACAGAAGGAAGGAAGGAGAGAAAGGAGGGTGGAAGGAAGGAAGGAAGGAAGGAAAGCAGGGTGTAAGGAAGGAAGGAAAGGAAAGGAGGGTGGAAGGAAGGAAGGAAGGGAAGGAAGGGTAGGAGGAAGGTAGTGGGGAGGAAAGGAGGGTGGAAGGAACGAAGGGAGGTAAGGAAGAAGGTAGGGGGAGGAAAGAAAGAGAAGGAGGGAGGAAAGGAAGGAAGGGAGGAAGGTAGGCAGGAGGAAGGAGGGAGGGAGGAAAAAAGGACAGAAGGAAGGAGGTAAGGAAGGAAGGAGGAAAGGAAGGAAGGGAAGAAGGTAGGCAGGAGGAGGGAGGGAGGAAAAAAGAACAGAAGAAAGGGAGGAAGGAAGGAAGGAGGAAAGAAGGACAGAAGGAAGGAAGGGAGAACAGACGGAAGGGAGGAAGGAAGGAAGGAAGGAGGAAAGAAGGACAGAAGGAAGGAAGGGAGAAAAGAAGGAAGGAGGGAGGGAGGAAAGAAGGACAGAAGGAAGGGAGGAAGGAAGGCAGGAGGAAGAATCCTAAATTATCAGCATGTAGACACATTTGTCAGAGTTTGCAGTAACTTGTATGTTTTTGTCAAACCTTTATATCTGATCTGTGCTCTTCAGGTACGAGGTGATGCAGTTCTGCTGGCTCCAACCGGATCAGAGGCCCAACGCAGAGGAAGTCCACCTGCTGCTCAGCTACCTGTGTGCCAAGGGGGCCAGCGAGGCCGAAGAAGACTTTGAGAGACGATGGAACTCCATGCGTCCCAATGCCGGACACAACAACCTCCGTGGTGCCTGTGTGATGTCACGAGATCACCCCTCAATAACCTCCTCCTCCTCTTTCCCTCTCCTCGAGCAGTTCTCGACAGGCGACGGCTACCACTCGGAGTCTGGGGATGACATACTAACAGTCACAGAGACGAGCCACGGCCTGAACTTTGAGTACAAGTGGGAGCAAGCCAGAGCAGAGCAGTCGTACAGAGCCTCGGACTCGTCTGCCGCGCTGGGTCATCAGGCGTTTTACCCACCAGGAGGCATTGTGGGAGGCTGCCCCATGGAGAGCCACAGCCACGGGGTTTCACCTCTTTACTACCAACCAAAACATCTACATGCTCCAGGCGTACTCCCCGTCCTCAGTGCCCATAGCCCCTCTGTAAGCAGCGAATACTACATCCGCATTGAAGAGCCGGTAGACTGTAACATTGATCTGGACTACACCATGTGCTCCTACAGCCCAGACTACCAGGGCAGCAGTGGGAGCTTCCTGACTGGGAGCGCCGACTCGGGCGAGTGCATGGCCTGCCCATCACAGACCAAGAATATTGGTCCTTATTGGTCAGCCGACATCCATAAGTCAGATGTGTATGACTCAAATGACTCAAGTCCTGCTATCTCCTTGACAATGGAGCCTCTTTTAGGGCAAGTGTCAGACAGCAGCCCCATAAGACCCTGGGAGTCTAGTCACTATGTGTCCTATAAAGACCGAGATGGGGGTTACTACTATGAGCACTCGCCACCTTTGGGGATAGATCACTATCTGATTGGAGGTGAGCTTTCCAGTGAGCGTCATCATCAGGAAAGCTGGGGGTCAAGAAGCCTTCGCCAGGCCTTGGGTGAGTTGGAGAACCCGCTTGGTATATCCCCCTCTGTAATCAGTCCACCTCAGCAGGCCTACAGAGACGCATACCTAGACACAAGCCAGGCCTCCATCATTGGGAAGAACGTGACGGGGGGCTACTACGACATGATGGGCTCCCTGAGGAAGACCATGCCCAGCCACACCAGGCACAACAGCCACTCGGTCAGTATCAACATGGAGACAGAGGGGGCGCTCTTTATTGGACACAGAGATAGTGATTCAGAGGAGGAAGAAGAAGATATATTTGTTGAGAGACACACCTGCAACACTTGGCCTTCGAAACATCGCCACAGCAGCGTGGGTCACAGACGGGCGAGCCACAGCTGCAGACAGGACGCTTACGTAGATTTCCACTACACAATGCCGAGCACAGACATCGAAGACTCCTGGCCAGAAGAGCACAGCCTGGCTTTCCACACTCTGCCTAAACCCATTGACTATCTTGAGCCCCACCAGGCCAAAGACAACAGCGCTTGCCTTAATCTGAGTAAACACCACACAATGGTGCCCACAGACAACTGCAATGCCTACATATACCTGTGCCATGAGGGCGAGACTCAGGTGCCAGCATCTGGAGAGTGCTGCCACTCGCACTTTGTGGATCCACTCACCGGCTTGCTAGTCAGAAACAACACCTACAGTCACAGCTACAGCCACAGCAACTACATCAGAGATAAGGTCATTGAAATCCCAAACAATGAAGAGATGATCAATCTATCTCCAGCTCCAGGTGGTCCCATTGTCCCTAAACCTGCTTTGATGAAGACTGAAGACAATGTAGAGCCGTATGTTGACCTCACAACAGATGACTCACTGTTTAAAGAGAAGAGGGAGGATGTAATCAAGGAAAATCTAATCATGCAAAAACCGACAGAGCCTAAAATAGAAGAGGTGACCCTTACAATGACGAAAGCCACTCCTCCTCCTCCTGACGACAACACGCATGTCATGGTTGCTCTCACAGATCCACAGTCAGAGATGAGTCACACTGGCGACAGCGGCGTCGACCGAGGAGGCTCCAGCGTGAGCCTCGCCGACATCCTCGACTGCAGTGACGAGGAAGAGGACGATGACATCACAGACGATATCACCGATGTTACCTCGGGCATCTTCGCAGACGAGTCCAGCGAGCTGAACGCTTCTCCTGCCTTCAAGTCGCTACAGAAGCAGGTAGGAACTCCTGATTCTATGGATTCGATGGATCTGCCGTCTGCAGCCGGGTCCTGTGAAGGTTTCAGTCCTGCGTCCTCTCACCCTTCCAGCTCACCTAAAGCGATGGACAGCGGCTACGACACAGAAAATAATGAGAGCCCTGAGTTTGTCCCCAAAGAGCCTCATGAACCTCGTGAACAACCTCTAGGAAAGCCTCCACTTGACACGAGCCTGGAGGAGCAAGAAGAGGAGGCCCAAGAGATGCCTACAGAGGGGGAGCCATCACTGGATGAGGATTTGGCTTTAGGTACCTCAGAGTCATGTGACGACATCCTTCAACCGCTGAGTGAAAAGACCCCATACAGAGACTCTGCTTACTTTTCAGACTACGAGAACGAAAGGCAGTCCAGGGATGAAGGAGAGGAGCTACCAGAGAAAATAGGAGATGATGAAGAAAATGTTGAAAAGGAACAGCACATGGGAGAAAAGAAGGGTGAGAAAAGGAAGAATGAGGAGGAGGAAGAATTACAGGACACCGTTGCAAGCAAAGACATAAAACTTGAAAGTAAACCCACATTGACTCGAGCAGCAGAGTCGTCTTCGGAGGACTGTGAGCAGGATGAAGTACTGGGTTTACCTCTGCAGCACTCTGATACCGCCTCGATAGCAGAAGGCGGACTGGATGAATGGCCATCTCAGGAGGAGAACTCATCTCTGGGCGACTGGGCAGCAGAGGTGGTGGGCGCTATGGAGGAGGCCCTCGGTGCCCTGCACGAAGAATGTAACTCCAACATTAATGTAGAGGAGGAGGAAGCGGAGGAGGAGGCTCAAGCTTTAGAAACAGCAGAAGAGCCAGCAGCGATCAAGACAATTCAAAACAAGCCATCAGGGATATCCGGAGAAACCCTGCACACCTTACCCAAAGACGAGGTGGCCTTGCAGCACACAGCAAACACCAGGCGGTTCTCTTCTTCTTCGCCTCCACCTCCATCCACCCCTCCACCTCCGCTTCCTGCAGCAGAGGGCCGAGGGTCTCCGGCTGACGGGGAAGAGGCGGACGGCGAGGAGGATGGCGACACAGACGACAGCGACGAGTCGGACGAGGACCTGCGGGCATACAGCGAGCGAGAGCAGAGCGGAGGGGAGGAGAGCGAGGACGAGTGCCACCCGGTGCCCATCGTGGTGAGCGACAACAGCGACGCACACAAGCTGCGCAGCCTCCTCAAGATGCCGACGCTGCTCACAGTGGAGAATCTGGCGGAGGACTTCGAATGCAAGAAGAAGACGGTGTCGTTTTTTGATGATGTCACCGTCTATCTGTTCGATCAGGTGAGTCACAGAGGGTGTATTTAAATACTTTCTTTCACCTATTTACTATTTAAACCTTTGTTTAATGTGAAAGGGGCTCTCATAGTGCCAAAATGAAAGATAATGATCAACAAGTTATTAGAGCCTCATTTAATTCACTGTTTTATGGTTTCATGGCACATTTATTTTATGGGATACCCTTCATTAAACCCCTGTAGATATCCATTTATAAGCAAAAAAAAGCTTTAATAAATCTGCTCAACACTGTTTACCTAAAAGGAAACCTAGCTGAGCATCTAGCAGCTAAAAACCTCAAGATGTTTTCTAGTTAGTGGCGACTAAAACATCCAAAAGGAGAGTGAATACTGGACTTATATTAATCAAGTGGACAGAAACGTGACTCAAAATTAAAGGACAGGTTTCAAATCTGTCTTAAAACAAAAGTCAGGTCCCTAAATTCACAGTGAACCTGTTTTTTTCTTGCTGTAATCATTCCTCCTGTTCATACTAGCCATTACCAGATCCCTTCATAATGCACTTTTTAATGTAATTGATAAGGGGACAATATCCACAGTCCTCTTTCTGTGCAAAAATGTTTTGAATAGGAAGCTTCAGCCGTCCAAATGAGTCAAATCAATCAACATTACAGTCTTTTTTTAGTGCCAAATTCCCTCTTTGTGTTACTATACTTCCACCACAGCTCAACAGGGAAACACTAAGAGGGAATTTGATGCTTAAAAAGACTGTAAATGTGTCAGATATCGACTTTATTTGACTAATTTGAAGCCTCATATTATCTTCACTTCCTCAAAGTAAGGACTGTGGATTTTGTCCTCAATCATTTACATTGAAAGCACATTTATCTTCTAATGGTTAGTACAGGGGTGTCAAACATGCGGCCCGTGGGCCAGATCCGGCCCGCCAAGGGGTCCTATCTGGCTTTCCCACTTTCCTTATTCCTCCCTTCCTTCCTTTCTGTCTTATTTTTCTTCCCTCCTTCTTTCCTTCATTCCTTCTTTCCTTCTTTCCTGTCTTCTTTTCTTCCTTCCTGTCTTATTTTCCTTCCTTCCTTCCTTCCTTCCTTCCTTCCTGTCTTCTTGTCTTCCTTCCTTCCTTCCTTCCTCCCTTCCTTCCTTCCGTCTTTCATTCCTTCCTTCCTTCCTTCTTTCCTGTCTTCTTTTCTTCCTTCCTGTCTTATTTTTCTTTCTTTCCTTCCTTATTGCACTCCTGTCTTCTCTTCCTTCCTTCCTTCCTTC
>NC_070597.1:3859397-3896897 GCF_027409825.1 Scomber japonicus | reverse complement strand
CCTGCAAAGAAAGACAAAAATGTTGCAAAGAAAGACAAAAATTTTGCAAAGAAAGACAAAAATCCTGCAAAGAAAGACAAAAATTTTGCAAAGAAAGACAAAAATACTGGAAAGAAAGACAAAAATTTTGCAAAGAAAGACAAAAATTTTGCAAAGAAAGACAAAAATTTTGCAGAGAAAAACAAAAATTTTGCAAAGAAAAACAAAAATCCTGCAAAAGGACAAAAATATTGCAAAGAAAGACAAAAATTGTAAGTGAGGATTCCTCCCTGATGGCCTTCTGAGGTAAAAATAAAGGTAATAATATCAAATTGTTCCAAATGTACCTCTTGTCTTTCATGCAAGAGGTACATTATCAATATCTCCTCCACAGTCGCCATGTTTGTTTTTGTCATAAACTTTTGACTCTGTGCTGCCCCCTGGTGGATGTATTGGTTACCATGGTTACGTCCGTTGAGCATAAATGGGGCCTTTAGTCAGAACACAGAGTGCTTTTGCAAGATGTAAAATAGCACATTACACATTACACATTACACATCCACAGTATTTCTCAGCTTCTGTTCCATTTCTATCATTTTATCTGTCGGTGAAAGAAATGAGAGAAGGGAGGGCGGGGGTGGGGGAGGGGAGGGGGGGGGATAAGAAACTCCCCTGCTGTACATTTGGCTACACTGAGCTCGTCTTTTTGGGACGGATCAGCTCAGTGTTAAGTCTTTATTTGTCTTGATCAGCTGGTTTTGAAAGACGTCAGACGATCAAATCATGATGCTTTTCTCTGTGTGTGTGTGTGTGTGTGTGTGTGTGTATAAATGTAAGGAAGAGAAAGGAGGAGGAAAGGAGGAAAGTGTGGCGGGTGGGTTTGTTGAGTTTGGATGCCACCATTCAAAAAAAAAAGAAAAAAAGAAAAAAAAAACGGCCTAAAAATCAACATGTAGTGTCTTCTAAGTGTTCGTTTCGCCCTCCAGAGGCTTTAATATTCTGTAACAGTTTAGCATAGAAACATCTTAGACGGCCGTCCGTAATATTTTTGTATCTCGACAAGAAGAATACTTTTAGGAGTATTGATGTAAAACAAGAAAAAGAAAAAAAAGGAAGTGATAGAAGAGGTTTCTCATGTTTATTGTTGCCAAAGAGACGTTGTGTTGTGTTCCAGGGGTAAGTACAGTCGCTGCTGCTCTTTTTTTTACCCCAATAATGGAGACTGAGACAGAGAGGAGGAACACGACAGCAGCTTTGGCCGGCGAGAAGGAGACGGTTGGGTTTCGAATACTGTCGGTAATAATGTGCCCCCCCCCCCCAACCCCCCCAAATAAACACTGACCTGGTCACATCATTACTTTCTGTACCTTCTATCAAATATAAATAAAGTCTGTTTTACACATCTTAACTTTTATTTGGACTTTTTTTTTTTTGGTTAATTTCAACAAATCCAAATATATTTAACCCTCCTGTTGTCCTCCAGTCAAGGAAGGAAGGATGGAAAGGAAGGATGGAAAGGAGGGAGGAAAGGACAGGAGGGAGAAAGGAAAGGAAAGGAAAGGAAAGGAAAGGAAAGGAAAGGAAAGGAAAAGAAAGTAGGAAGAGAGGAAGGAAAGGAAGGAAGGACGGAGGAAAAAAGGAAGGAGGGAGGGAGAAAGGAAAAGAGGAAGGAAGGGAGGAAGGTAGTGGGGAGGAAAGAAAGAGTGAAGTTGGGATGGATGAAGGAAGGAAGGAAGGAAAGGAGGGAGGGAGGGAGAAAGGAAAAGAGGAAGGGAGGAAAGAATGAAGAGCAGAAGGTAGGGGGGAGGAAAGAAAGAGTGAAGGAGGGATGGAGGGAGGGAGAAAGGAAAAGAGGAAGGAAGGGAAGAAGGAAGGGAGGAAGGAAGGAGGAAAGGAAAGAAGGAGGGAGGGAGAAAGGAAAAGAGGAAGGAAGGAAAGAAGGAAGGGAGGAAGGTAGGGGGGAGGAAAGAAAGAGTGAAGGAGGTACGGAAGAAGGAAAGATGGAAGGAGGGAGGGAGGAAGGCAGGACAGAAGGAAGGAAGGAAGGAAGAAAGGGGTATGGAGGAAGGAAAGAAGGACGGGAGGAAAGAGAGGAAGGAAAGAAGGAGAGAAGGAGGGAGGGAGGAAGGAAGGAACAGTCAAAACAGACAGGGTCCATTCCTTCCTTCCTCCCTGCTTACTCCTTTCCTTCCTTCCTTCCTCTCTTCTTACTCCTTTCCTCCCTCTTACTTCTTTCCTTCCTTCCTTCCTCCCTCCTTACTCCTTCCCTTCCTTCCTTCCTTCCTCCCTACCTTCCTTCCTCCTTTCCTCCCTCCCTCCTTAATCCTTACCTTCCTTCCTTCCTTCCTCTCTCCTTACTTCTTTCCTTCCTTCCTCCCTCCTTACTCCTTTCCTTCCTTCCTTACTCCCTACCTTCTTTCCTCCCTCCCTCCTTACTTTCCTTCCTTCCTTCCTCTCTCCTTACTCTTCCTTCCTTCCTTCCTCCCTGCTTACTCCTTTCCTTCCTTGCTCCCTGCTTACTCCTTTCCTTCCTTCCTCCCTCCTTACTCCTTTCCTTCCTTCCTCCCTGCTTACTCCTTTCCTTCCTTCCTTCCTGCCTACCTTCCTTCCTCCTTTTCCTCCCTCCCTCCCTCCTTACTCCTCTCCTTCCTTCCTCCCTCCCTTCCTCCTTTCCTCCCTCTTACTCCTTTCCTTCCTTCCTTCCTCCCTGCTTACTCCCTTCCTCTCTTCTTACTCCTTTCCTCCCTCTTACTCATTTCCTTCCTTCCTCCTTCCCTGCTTACTCCCTTCCTTCCTTCCTCTCTTCTTACTCCTTTCCTCCCTCCTTACTCCTTTCCTTCCTTCCTTCCTTCCTTCCTTCCTTGGCTTCATGTCCATGTATATGAAACTATAGATTGAATTCTGCGACTGTTTCATGAACTGCCGTGAGACTCTCCGCTAAATCATGGTAGAAATGTACAATTATTAAAAGTGGATACTGAGTGTAATCTGGTGTATCTCATGTAGTCTGATCCTGGATTTACAGTCCTGCAGTTTTAAAAGACACAGAAGCACAAGGTGGGTAAATACTTGATTCTTTATTCAAGAAAATGTAATTGAAAACAGACAGACTGTGTTTGCCATCAAATCACACAATGATACAATATCGACTGTCAGTCTTCACATTTGTATTGTATTAGTCCTCATGTTACAGTTACAGTTACACCAATGTAGGTTCAATCAATCATTTTTCACTGAGTCAGCTGCTGTCTGATATTTTAAAGAGTAACTGCACAAAAAGCTAGAAAATCGACCTGCACTGCCATCTAGTGGTGATTACGCTCCACAGTTCGTCTGACATACAACTTCCTGTCTAAAGGCCCATTTATGCTATACGTTAAATACTGTCTGTATTTCTGCACGTTTCCATAAAGCTTAAGGCCCATTTATGCTCAACGTACGTATGAAAATGTATCCGTCCTTTCCAAATGATGTTACTGTCACTGCTCACATGCAGCCTTTACGTTGGCATGGATGTTAACCAATACATCCACCAGGGGGCAGCGCAGAGTCAAACTCAGAAACAAACATGGCGACTGTGGAGGAGATATTGATAATGTTCCTCTTGCATAAAAGACAAAAACGATATGTTTAAAGTTTCTAACCAACTCGTAACAACCTTTCCTCAAAAAGTTCCTCCATTGTTATCTCTTCTTCGTGTCTCACTAGAGCTACGTATGGAGTAGTGACAGCAACACTGCCCCCCCCCATGGTTTCCGGTGGTACTGCTCAGTTTGGTCTGTATCCGTAAAGGCCCATTTATGCTCAACGTTAAATAAGGATCCGGAGCCTTCTGTCCGTGCTCTGCGTTCATTTCATCCGTATTTCTGCAAGCTTACGGATATGGATCAAACAGAGCAGTACCACCAGAAACCATGGGGGGGGGGGGGGGGGGGGCGTCAAAGAAAGACAAAAATCCTGCAAAGTGAGGATTCCTCCCCAATGATCTTTTGAGGTAAAATAAAGGTAATAATATTAAATTGTTCTGAATGTACCTGTACCTGTCTTTTATGCAAGAGGAACATAATCAATATCTCCTCCACAGTCGCCATGTTTGTTTTAGAGTTTGTTGTTGTGTCATAAACTGTTGACTCTGTGCTGCCCCCTGGTGGATGTATTGGTTAACATCCATGCCAACGTAATAAAGGACGCATGGAAGTATAAAGGACGTATAAATGGGCCTTTAAGCCTTCATCAAAGGTTGAGATGGTGTCTATTCTTCTGTAGTGAGAGCCAAAAACACGTGAGGAATGAATTACCTGCAGTCATAACTTAGCATTACTTCCTGTGCCAAAGAGCAAATTATTACATTTAATTATAAGAAGGTTAATTAGATCAGTTTGTGGAGTCAGACTGCAGGTTGTAAAATGCCTCGTTCATGTCAAGCACCTCCGTGTAATGACATCAATCAATCAATCAGAGCCAAATTACAACAAAGTCATCTCAAGGCCCTTTAAACGTAGAGCAGGTCTAAACCGACTCTTCAGTAGTCATGGATGTCGTCACTTGACTGAAATTATGTATTTTTAACAGAAAAAAAAAATCAATACTTTCCTGAGTACACTTGGAAAGTTTTGTTGGTGTTGCCATGGAGATTCTAGTTTTCACTGAACTTCCTTATTGATATTTTGGTCTGTAACTTTAGATAACTTTCAACGTCTGTTTAATTGGTCCCAGTTGGGATTTTAATGTAACTTCAAGAGCTTTAAACATTACTGTCTGAAAATATGAAGAAGTTGAGCATAAATAAGCAACTTCTTACATATTACGAAGGCTAACTAGTTTTACACTGCAGCACATGAACAGTGCTGATTATTTACAGACATGGATAATCAACCAGTCTTTTAGCATGATATCATATTTTACCATCATGTGCATATTTGAGAACTTTTTTAGAAGATTCCCGTTTTACAGCAAGTCAACTGAAATCATTAAAAAGTCAGATCAAGAGTTTTTTGTCTCTGCCTGAACTCAAAGACTAAGACTTTTCTGGAAAGCTTGACACGCATAGCAACAGTAACCAAGGTAACAGACTTTCAACCCACAGGAGTTCAGTACAACAATCAATAAATAACGATCAATCACATGATCTAAAGTGCAGTTACTCTTTAAAACTGATAATTATGAATTCTCTTTCATGAAACTTAAACTAAAGCACAAAACCTGTCACTGAAAGTATGAACAGTGATAACATTGTAGGTACAAAACAATGATTTCAGACATTCACATCTTATTTTTAAATATCCAAATCATAGTTTACTATTTTAAAAGTTCATTTTAATCTTCAAATATTAGTTTTAGATTCATGAATTGTTGTGGGGAATTAATCTCATCCTCCATCAGACTGACAGGAAGTAACATTTAAGAGTGAATCCACCCAAATTATGAATCTTTTTTTTGTCTCCACTCTAATAAAATAGATGTGAATATAATTAAATGTGTGTTTCAGTATCAGGGTGTCTTTCCAGAAACAATGTCCAAGTTATTCTGAGTCAGACTGTAGACCTCGCCCCACCTCCTTCACCCCCACCTCAGTTTACTTACTTATTAATCCCATAGACACTCAACAGTTGAGCCAAGATAACCTGATATCGCTGATTGAAATACTTCAGACTACAACAAATATACCGAAATATATTAAAGGTGCAGTGTGTAAGATTTAGTGCCATCTTGTGGTGAGGTTGCTAACTGCGACTAACTGAATCCCGTCAACCACCTGCTCCAAGCATGTAGGTGAAACTGCTGCAAAACTAGCAAAAATCAGGCGGGGAGTTCTGGTCCTCTGAAATGAAGCCAACCAGGAAGTAACTTAGAGCTGCATTCTATCAAAAGACCACCAGGGGGCGACCGTCTCTATACAAGTCAATGGAGAATTCACCAACTTCTCACTTGATTTCTAACCTCAGTAAACGTTTTCAAAATGTGTTTATGGTCTCAATCGCTAGTTTAAAGCCTTCTTCAATGCAGTATGATGTTCATTTGGGACATTTTGGCCTCCCTGATTTTATATGTGACGATAAAGCAGGGTATGCCATTAGGGCGGGGCTACGTCCTGATTGACAGGTTGATTGCCCAATGTCCTCGACCTCCCTACTCCGCCCATTTTATTGGTTTCTGACTCATATAAAATTCCCCAAAACTATTCAATCTCTTTAACCAAACCACACATATTTAGGCTGTTCATATAATATCCTTTTAATACCTTTCGCAGACTCGCTGTAAAGATCTGTGCATTATACAGAATAACAGTGATAATGTTTCTGGAGAGACACACATTGTTATTTTTAGAGCTTTAACAAGACAAAACACACTTATTCTCACCTTTTAAAGTATTAATATCACATTTAACTGTTTCTTTTTATCAGGCTCAGTATAACTAATAACCTACATTGGTGTACTGTAACTCTGCTTCCACACCACTCCTGCATCACAGTCCACGGTTAATTAAACATGATAAAAGACTATTATTCAAAATCACCTAAAGTTTTTTTTTTTTTTTTTTTTCTCCTGTTGATTGTATCATTGAATATCTCTGTTGTTGAAAATGTTGCTTTTTTTAATAAGAAGATCTTATAAACTGCCTTTATTTATTAAATCAAGACATGAATCAAGTGAAATCTGAGAACCGGTACAAACACCTACAGTGCTGCTGCTGCTGCTGCTGCTGCTTAGAGTATAACTAATCATACACAATATAAGATTTATTTATTTTATTTTTTTGAGTATATAATTAGTTGAAGATACAGTACTATGAGTAGTGTGCTTAACAGTTTTGATGCGATCACTCAGTACAGATTTTATTCCACAGATTCTGCTGATTTTTGTGGCTAGTCTATTTTCTTTTATGTGTTTCAGCTCTTCTTTCTTTTTCTTTTTTTTTTTAAACCTCCATCACCTGCTGAAACACATCTGACTTGTCGTAGTTTAGATCATCCACCTTAACCCTTTATAGGACACTCATTGAAAGGAAGGAGGAAGGAAGGGAGGAAGGAAGGGAGGAAGGAAGGAAGGAAGGAGGGAGGAAGGAAGGGAAGGAAGGAAGGAAGGACGGAGGAAAGAAGGAAGGAAGGAAGGTAGGGGGGAGGAAAGAAAGAGAGAAGGAGGGAGGAAGGGTAGAAAGAAGGAAGGAAGGAAGAACAAAAGAGGGGGGATGGAGGAAGGAAAGGAAGGAAGGAAGGACGGAGGAAGGAAAGAAGGAAGGGAGGAGAGAAGGAGGGAAGGAGGGAGGAAGGACAGATTGAAGAAGGAAAGGAAGGAAGGACGGAGGAAATAAGGAACAAGGGAGGGAGAAAGGAAAAGAGGAAGGGAAGAAAGAAGGCAGGGAGGAAGGAAAGGAAGAAGGAAGGAGGAAAGGAAGGAAGGAAGGAAGGAAGGGAAGGAGGAAGGAGAAGGAAGGGAAGGAAGGAAGGAGGGAGGAAGGAAAGGAAGGAAGGACGGAGGAAAGAAGGAAGGAAGGGAGGTAAGAGGGAGGAAAGAAAGAGAGAAGGAGGGAGGAAGGGTAGAAAGAAGGAAGGAAGGAAGAATAAAGGGGGATGGAGGAAGGAAAGAAGGAAGGGAGGAGAGAAGGAGGGAGGGAGGAAGAACAGATGGAAGGAAGGAAGGACGGAGGAAGGAAGAAGGAAGGAGGAGAGAAGGAGGGAAGGAGGGAGGAAGGACAGATGGAAGGAAGGAAAGGAAGGAAGGACGGAGGAAATAAGGAACAAGGGAGGGAGAAAGGAAAAGAGGAAGGGAAGAAAGAAGGCAGGGAGGAAGGAAAGGAAGGAAGGAAGGGAGGAAGGAAGGAAGGGAAGGAAGGAAGGAGGGAGGAAGGAAAGGAAGGAAGGACGGAGGAAAGAAGGAAGGAAGGAAGGTAGGGGGGAGGAAAGAAAGAGAGAAGGAGGGAGGAAGGGTAGAAAGAAGGGAAGGAAGGAAGAACAAAGGGGGATGGAGGAAGGAAAGAAGGAAGGGAGGAGAGAAGGAGGGAGGGAGGAAGAACAGATAGAAGGAAGGAAGGACGGAGGAAGGAAAGAAGGAAGGGAGGAGAGAAGGAGGGAGGAGGAAGAACAGATGGAAGGAAGGAAAGGAAGGAAGGACGGAGGAAATAAGGAACAAGGGAGGGAGAAAGGAAAAGAGGAAGGGAAGAAAGAAGGCAGAGAGGAAGGAAAGGAAGGAAGGAAGGAAGGAAGGAAGGAAGGATATTTTGGGATACTTACAGAAGTTACAAAATATAATTATTTGCCCAATAAAGGGTTAATCCAGACGATTAACAGACTTTTTCTGCTTTTTGTGTTCGATGCCGCACCAGTACTCTTTTTTTTTTTTTTTTGTTTAACTTGTGAGAAGGCAGTTACTAACAGGTGAGGCTAAAAGGTGACGAGATGTTTAGCTTACCAACGTCGAAAGCCCTTTTGTTGACAAGGCAGGAGGAGGAAGGGAGGGAGGGGAGGAAGAGGAAGAGGAAGAGGAGGAGGAGGAGGTGGGGGGGGGGGGCTGTTTATTTAAAAGCACAGAAACATCTTCAGGCAACTTCTCAGACTGCCTGCAGAGTGAGTCACACGAGGAGTCAGTCATCAGTCTTTTTTGGGTGACGATACAATCAGAGGCGATTATTGAAAGTGAACCAAGAACCCAAGTGAGCCGCACAAAGTGAACGCCTATTCTTCTTCTTTCTTTCTTTTTATCTTTTAACCACCACATGCTCCTTTTTCATCCTCCTGTTGTCCTCAGGTAAAGGAAGGGAGGGAGGAAGGGAGGAAGGGAGGAAGGAAGGAAGGAAGGAAAGAAGGAAGGAAGGGAGGAAGGAAGGGAGGAAGGAAGGAAAGGAGTGAGGAGGGAGAGAAGAAGGAAGGAAAGGAGTAAAGAGGGAGGGAGGAAAGGAGGAAGGAAAGAAAGGAAGGAGTATGGAGGGAGGAAAGGAGGAAAGGAGGAAAGGAGTGAGGAGGGAGGAAAGGAGGACGGACTTAAGGAGAGAAGGAAGGGAGGAAGGAAGGAAAGGAGTAAGGAGGGAGGAAGGAAGGAAGGAAAGGAGTAAGGAGGGAGGGAGGGAGAAAAGGAGGAAGAAGGAAGAAGGAAGGTAGGGAGTAAGGAAGGAAGGAAAGGAGGAAGGAAGGGAAGGAAGGAAGGAAGGAAGGAAGGAAAGTAGTAAGTAGGGAGGGAGGGAGGAAAAGAGGAGTAAGGAAGGAAGGAAGGAAAGGAAGGAAGGAGTAAGGAGGGAGGGAGTAAGGAAGGAAGGAAGGAAGGGAGGAAAGGAGTAAGGACGGAGAGAGGGAGGAAAGGAGTAAGGAGGGAGGGAGGGAGGAAAGGAGGGAGGAAAGGAGGAAGGAAGGTAGGGAGTAAGGAAGGAGGGAAGGAAAGGAGTAAGGAGGGAGGGAGGAAAGGAGGTAGGGAGTAAGGAAGGAAGGAAGGAAAGGAGGGAGGATGGAAGGAAGGAAGGAAGGAAAGAAGCAAGGAAGGATGGAAGGAAGTGAGGAAAGAAAGAGGGAAGGAGCGGAAGAACGAAGGAAAAATTAAAGAAAGAGGGAGGGAGGAAGGAAAGAAGGAACAGTCAAAAGAGAGGTGGGGTCAATTTGACCCGGGAGGACGACAGGAGAGTTAAAGTGAACTCCATCACCATTATCCAAAAAAAAAAAAAGTGTTTTACAGAAATACAATTAAAAAAGAAAAAAAACCTGATTTCTTTTTTTCTTTTTCTTGTTTTCGATGTGCTTTTAAATCCTAGAAGATCAAAATATATATAAATCAATTCTAGCTTTTATTCACATTATCTCTCAACTAATACAGAGATTAATGTAAATGTGAATTAGTTATGGCGCATGGGTTCATTTGCTGGTCATATTGAACTCTTATTATATATATTATTATTATATATATATATTTTAGCACTATGGTAATACTGCAGTGGAATCAGAGCTGTGGGGGGGGGGGGGGGGGGGGCGTCCGTCCACAGCTGGTTTAAAGTGACAGCAGAGATCAGTAGTCTCCTGCAGGGGGAGTCGGAGCCTTCTCCACGAAGTCATAGTGAGCTTCATCGGGCTGCTTCTCCTCGATCTCATCGTCATCATCATGAATATCATCATCGTCATCGTCATCAGAAACGGGCGGTTTGGCTGGAGCCTCCACGGCCGGCTCGATGGGCGGTTCACTGATGGGAAGATGGAGGAAAAAAATAATATTTAGTTTGTTTGTTTTATTTTGATGAAGTTATAACCTTACTGTTGTCCTCGAGTCAAGGAAGGGAGGGAGGGAGGAAGGAAGAAATAAGGAAAGGAGGAAGAAGGAAGGAATGGAGGGAGGAAGGGAGGGAGGAAGAAGGAAGGAAGGAAGGAAGGAAGGAAGGAAGGAAAGGAAGGAGGAAGAAAGTAAAGAAGGCAGGAAGGGAAGGAAGAAGGACAGGAGGGAGGAAGGGAGGAAGAAGGAAGGAAAGGAGGAAGAAGGAAGGAATGGAGGGAGGAAGTGAGGGAGGAAGAAGGAAGGAAAGGAGGGAGGATGGAAGGGAGGAAGAAGGAAGGAAAGGAGGGAGGAAGAAGGATGGAAAGTAGGGAGGAATGAAGGGAGGAAGAAGGAAGGAAAGGAGGGAGGAATGAAGGGAGGGAGGAAGAAGGAAGGAAAGGAGGGAGGGAGGAAAAAGGAAGGAAAGGAGTTAGGAAGGGAAAAAGAAGGAAGGACAGAAGGAAAGGAGGGAGGAAGAAGGAAGGAAAGGAGGGAGGAAGAAGGAAGGAAAGGAAGGACAGAAGGAAAGGAGGGAATGAAGGGCAAGGGAAGGAAGGAAGGAAGGTAGGAAGGTAGGAGGGAGGGAGAAAATAAGGAAAGAGGGAAAGAAGGAGAAAGGAAAAGAGGAAGGAAGGTCAGAAGGAAGAAAGGGGGATGGAGGAAGGAAAGAAGGAAGGGAGGGAAGTGGGAGGAAGGAAAGAGAGAGAGAGAAGAAGGGAGGGAGGAAGGAAAGAAGGAAGGAAGGGAGGAAAGAAGGAAAAGAAGGAAAAGTCAAAAGAGA
Source organism: Scomber japonicus (assembly GCF_027409825.1). Classification (NCBI taxonomy): domain Eukaryota; kingdom Metazoa; phylum Chordata; class Actinopteri; order Scombriformes; family Scombridae; genus Scomber; species Scomber japonicus. Next base: position 3,885,910 of record NC_070597.1, on the reverse strand, counting down.
CGGGATCAATTTGACCCGGGAGGACGACAGGAAGGTTAAATATAATCCATAATTATGTTGTAAATGAAAGGTGAAAGAGTTCATATGATGAGTCATGCAAAATAAAACAGGAAGAAGAAGAAGAAGAAGAAGAAGAAGAAGAAGAAGAGAGAATGATGCAGAAACATGCAACAACACGTTTCCTGAGAGATCCGATTATCACAGACCAACCAACAGTCAGCTGAGGACACCGAAATATAGAATACATGCACATCACATTATGACAAAACAGTGATGGAAATAAGATGAGAGCCAGTAAACAACACCAACAGGAAGTGAGCATGAAGTGATGATGATGATGATGATGGTGAAGGAAAAAAAAAAGAAGAGTGGTCACATGAAGATCCCGACTGAGAGTTCAGCCACTTACGATGGTTTTTTTGGTCACTCAGAATCGGGCGTAATCAGGCCCTGAACTGAAAGGCAGAAACAGTCCCTTATATATTATAATATGTTGTAATAATATGATACAGAGCTCAGTAGCTATAGCAACTCATATATATATATACAGCGATGTCATTATAAAGCTTATTTAGTTAGTATTAACCCAGAGTGGTTGATGTTGTGCAGAGTTACCTTATTAAAACAGGATTTGATCATTTTATTATGTAATGTAAACTAATGAGACCATGACTGAGCTGACTGGGAACCTCTGTAGGTCATAAATGTATTTCTAAAAAAGGTGTAAAAAGCATTTCAACCATTTAGATTTGAATTGTGGAGCTAGGCTTCACAAACTGTGTTTCAACATTTCTGTGTTCAGGATTTAGTGATTAGCATAAACCCGCCCCTGCTGCTGTAGAGGTAGAAATACATTCAGCACACACTACTACTACTACAGTCTACAGTTGGGCAGTTAGCCGCCGAGCTAGCAGCAGAGTTAGCCGCCGAGCTAGCAGCCGAGCTAGCAGCTGAGTTAGTCGCCGAGCTAGCAGCTGAGTTAGCAGCAGAAAGCTCTTAGACGTAGCGTCCATGTTTCTGGTAGAGGTGGTGACTTTGATTGACAGGTGACACTTGGTAGGGGGCGGGGATTCAGTGGACTCGGCGGCCACGCCCACAGCGTTTGGGTGCAGAGAAGAGGCTGAATTTTACACAACTTTGAAGCCTAATTTCATATATTTGGCGATTTTTTTTTAATCATTCAAATTTGGCAGGGTGGTCAACAACACACTTTTCTGTGGTATGTCAAACTCAGAACACATATTTATTCTCACTTTACACAGACATTAAACTGTCATATATGGGATATTTCCAATTCCACCTTCCTGCCTTGATCAATACTTTTTCGCCACAAGAGGAAATATCTAACTTGAGGTTACATATTACTAAAAAGACGCAAACTTTTACTTGAATCACGAGATAAACTGGAAGTCGTCACATAGGAATATGGTAATTTTCAGTTTCTAAAGGTAGATTTACGGAAGTACTGAACTTAATCACAAGTTAGTAAAAGTATTCAAAATGTACTTGAGGAAAGAGATAAACTAAAGATAAAATACATGTATAAGTAATCTTGGTTTGACAGTTTGTAAAGCATAAAGGTATAAATTATCACCCAATTCTGTGTTAGACCTTTTGAGCCAACTTCAACTTTTACACATATTTTTGGAAATTATGCTCAATAGGCCTCATTTAAATGTAATTATACTTCATTTTTTAGTTAACATCTGTTATCCCTCCAGGTTAAAATTGACCTGAGGACAATAGTAGGCTTAAAATGTGATTAAATATCAGTGTTTAGTCCACAGCTTGTTTTCTGCTGCCCCCAAGTGGCCAAAAAGTAAATTACAGCAGGTTCAAGTTCTATTTAAAATGTGATTTTCCATTGTGATCTCACTTCTTTTGTCCAAATAAAAGATTTAAGTGCATCTTTGATTTTTAATGATGAATAAAAAAATAAACTGAAGAGGTTTCCAGTCAACTCAATGATGTAGTTTCATGACAAATCTAAAATTATTGGGATATCAAAATGCAACATACAATACATTCATAAACCACAAAATCTTAATTATGACCCAAATAATATATTGAATTAACCTTAAAACACAGGTGATAGGAATAAATCAAGCAGGCACACAGACAGGCATTAAAACCACAACACAGTTAATTAAAAAGAAATAAATGTAGATGTTGTGATTAGGACTCACACACACACACACACACACACACACACACACACACACACACAGAGTTGAGTTGTAAAAGGTACCTTTGCTAGCAGCAGGAGGAGCAGGCCAGTGGGGTGAATGGCAGGTCGGGCGGGAAGGATGCAGTTTAACTTACTACTGTGCACTGAACACACACACAAACACACACACACACACACACACACACACACACACACACAGTACATGCAGCAAGGCCGGTGGGAGGTTATGATGGGAACCGCCTGACATCAAATGTGCAAGAAGAAGAAGAGCTGCTGGTGTGTTGATGTGTTTAAAGCAAAGAGGTTTGATCACCAGGAGGAAGTTAGTGTTGAGGAAAAAGGAAAAAGGATTCACTCTTTCTTCTTTTAGGATGTGGTGAGCAAAAAAAACCAACAAATCTATAAAGTCTGAGAGAAGCTTTTTATACCTCCAGGAATCTAAGAACTCAATTATCTGCTGCTTGACTGATCGGTTTTACAGCTCCTTGAGTTTTATACTAATTTCTTGACATTTGCAGGTATTTAAAATGTTGATTTCAACACATTTTTGCAGAAAGGTCGATGCAATTTGGTTCAAATTATAATGAAACATGAAGAGAAACAGTGTTTAAGTGGTTCATATGTGTAGGTTTTGCTCTGAGTTTCTTTAACAGAGAAAATACTTACTTTCAGTGTGTAGTTTTTTTTTGTCAAACTCATTTTCATTAAAGGGCCACATACAGACCGATTTGATCTCATGTGGGCCGGATCATTAAAAAGATGGAAGGAAGGAAGGAAGGACAGAAGGAAGGAAGAAAGGAAGAACAGACGGAAGAAAGGGAGGAAGGACATAAGGAAGGAAGGAAGAAAGGAAGGAAAAAAGGAAGGTAGGAAGGACAGACAGACGGAAGGAAGGAAAGAAGGAAGAACAGACTGAAGGAAGAAAGGAAAGAAGGAACGAGGAAAGGAAAAAAGGAAGGTAGGAAAGACAGACGGAAGGAAGAAAGGAAAAAAGGAAGGTAGGAAGGAAGGAAGGACAGAAAGAAGGAAGGACGGACAGAGGAAAGGAAGGAAGGAAGGAAGGAAGGAAGGACAGACGGAAGGAAGGACAGATGGAAGGAAGAAAGGAAGGTAGGAAGGACAGACACACAGATAGAAGGAAAGAACGAAGGACAGACAGAGGAAAGAAAGGAAGGAAGGAAGGAAAGAAAGGTAGGAAGGACAGACAGAGGAAAAGAAGGAACGAAGGAAGGAAAGAAAGGTAGGAAGGACAGACAGAGGAAAGGACGGAAGGAAGGATGGACATACAGAGGGTAGGAAGAAAGGAAAGAAGAAACTAGTTTCTAGGACATTTTTTTAGGGGGGAAAGGATGATGCAATCTGGTAGTTTAGAAATTCATTAAAGAGCTTTTAAGAAACATATACAATATAATATAATATCATAATATATTTAAATATGTAGTTTAACACCCAAAAGTACACACTGAGAACTGAAGTGTCTAATTTATCATGATTTTCTTTGCAAAATAACAATGATTTAAGAGCCAAAAATATATAAGAAATATCTATTGGGCGCTTACAGTACGAACTTAATTAAACTTTTTTTTCTTCTTATAATTTCTACCAAATTGTTTCCACACTTTCTATAAAATGTTGTATATAAATGAAAGTCCAGATGAAATGAAAATTAAAGCCTTTTTTATGCACCTGTTCAATGATATATGCAGAAAAAAAACACAAAAAAATAAATTATACTAGTTTTGAACTGACCAGTTTCAACTAATAACATGATGACTCCCGCCCATCAATCAGTTCTCAACTTTTAGCAGCTCAGTGCAGTTTCCTCCCAATGTTACTTCCTGTCTGTTAATCCAATTTCACTCCAAAGTATGTCACAATACAGGAGTTAAAAACCCTCAAAATGCTGTTTCATCTGGACTTTATCTGTTAACGGACCAGTTTGTAGGATTTTTAGTGACACCTAGTGGTGAAGATGCAGATTGCAACCAAATTAATACTTTTATTAGTATAAAATCAAGGGACCTGTAAAATACAGCATTACCTATATTATTCTAAAATAAATATAAATGGGTTTACAAGTAAAAAAATTAATAAAACAAAAAGCACATTTGGCCTTTGAAGACTAATTAAAAACACGTAACAAAAAAAAGAGAAAATTCAAATCTTGACTGTCACAAGTTTTTTTTCTTCAGGATGAAAATCAAACAAACAGAAACAACAAAATATATCCAGCTGAATAAATTTATTTTATACTTTTTTAAAGTAGAAATTCACCATTTGAGGTCATCAAATGTTACACTTCTTTGGAGCCCCCAAAGCATGCATATGCATAAATCTTCTGTACAATATGTTTAAATATTTTTCTTTAAAGATTCTTTTACAACAAAAACCCCTTTCAAAATAAAACCACATCACAGTTGATGTAAGGAGTTATTTGGCCACAGGTGGTTGGTGTGCTATCTCTGCAGCGATGGCAGTCGTACCTTGGGCTTATTGTTAGTGGAGAAAGAAGAAACACTGGCAGCTTCCTGTCGTTTGCGCTCGACTTTTGTCTCTAAATTCATCAAGACAGAAATGGAAAAAAAAAAAGGGGGAGTTGGCAAAGCTGCAGGAGGGGAAAGACGAGTGTTCAGGTCACACACACACACACACATATAGGGAGGAGAGGGAGAACAGAGCGAAGAGAGACAGCAGACAATGTTTCTACTATGCAAAAAAAAAAAAAGTCCGTCTTGACTCGAGTTGCGGATTAAATCTTTTTTTTGAACGAGTCAGAAAAGCGACCCGTAAAAAAACATCTGATTAAAGCTGCAGTTGGTAACTCTGAGGAGAGAGAGGACTTAGCATCAAATTTGAAGAAGTACAACTGTCAGATCCCTCCCCCTCCCTCTCCGCCGCACTCCTGCCCTGCCTCCAAAGCCCCTCCCCCAGAGGAGGCTGACGAGCACGTAGTCAGTAATACATGAACTACACCCCACACAGCTAGATATAAAACGCTTTACAGTGACTTTCACATGGCTATACCTTACCTAGAAACTCAGAGCTATGAGCTTGACAGAGCTGAGGAGGAAGGGGGAGGGGCCTGTGATGAGGAAGGGGAGGGGCTTGTGAGGAGGAAGGGGGAGGAGCCTGTGATGAGGAAGGAGGAGGAGCCTGTGATGAGGAAGGGGGAGGGGCCTGTGAGGAGGAAGGGGGAGGAGCCTGTGAGGAGGAAGGAGGAGGAACCTGTGAGGAGGAGCCTGTGATGAGGAAGGGGAGGGGCCTATGTGTGTGAGCAGTGATTGACAGCTGTCAGACACTCCATCAGACACAATCCTTGCTCTGATTGGTTCAGTAGGAGCAGTAGGCGGGGCTAAATGTTTTGTTTTTTTTTGTTTTTTTACAGATTACTAGTTTCATATAAAGCTATCTTTACATAGTGACAGTCTTAGCAAATATGACTTACCAACTGCAGCTTTAAAACACTCGATCGCATTAAATCATTCGTAAAGACGGACATTTTTGCAGAGTAGGAGGCATGTGAGAGGTGCACAGGTTCAATTTTCACCTCCTCTCTTTGGTTAAGTCGGCATTTAAATGAGGTTTGTTCATCATTTAAAAACCTCAAAGCCAACAGTATGAGAAAGATCAATTAGTTAGCGGGCGTGTTAGCAGGACAGATGTTAGCATAGACATGAACCGACTGGACCGACATACAGACAGAAAAGATCAGCGTCTTTATTCAGCACAGAGAGAAACATTACCTTAAAAAAAACAAAAAAAAACATGATGCCTTTTTTACTCACTGGGTTTTTTTGTTTTTTTTTAAATCAAGCCTTTAATTAATTGCAGAGACAACAGTACAAAGAGGCTGAATGAGGTTTCAACATGAAAGTAACTCCTCTGTCCCCCCTCCCCCCGTCGAGGCTGCGCTAGAAATGTCCAGACCGGATCAATGTTGTGCCATGACGTCAATGTTTCATAAATTCTCAAGTTAATCAGCATCAGTTTAGTATTTACACGTCTGAAGTTGCAATAAAAAATATATAATTTACGTTTGACATTTAATTAGTTTAGTAAGAGGCACTACAATGAGTCCGAATGTTTTAAAAAAAGGATTGGAAATGTTAAAGTGATGTTTGGATATCATGAACACTAGTTAACCTTCCTGTCGTCCTCCCGGGTCAAATTGACCCCGTCTGTTTTGACTGTTGCTTCCTTTCTTCCTTCCTCCCTCCTTCTCTCTTTCTTTCCTTCCTTCCTTCTTTCTCCCTTAGTTCTTTTCTTTCCTTTCCTCCCTTCCTCCCTCCCTCCCTCCTTTCCTTCCTTCTTCCTCCCTTCCTTCGTTCCTTGACACGAGGACAACAGGAGGGTTAAATGAACTAGAGTCCTCCTTTTCTCTTTCTTTCCTTCCTCCATCCCTCCTTCTCTCTTTCTTTCTTTCCTCCCTTCCTTCTTCTTTCCTTCCTTCTTTCTGTCTGTCCTTCCTCCCTCCTTCCTTCCTTCCTTCCTCTGACCTTCCTCTCCTACCTCCTTTCCTTCTTTTCTTTCCTTTCCTCCCTTCCTTCTTTCTCCCTTCCTTCCTTCCTTCTTTTCTTTCCTTTTCTTTCCTCTCTTCCTTCCTTCCTTCTTTCTCCCTTCCTTCCTTCCTTCCTTCCTCCCTCCCTCCCTCCTTTCCTTCCTTCTTCCTCCCTTCCTTCCTTGACATAAGGACAACAGGAGGGTTAAATGAACTAGTCCTCCTTCTCTCTTTCTTTCTTTCTTTCCTTTCCTCCCTCCCTTCCTTCCTTCCTTCCTTCTTGTCTTTCCTTTCCTCCCTTCCTTCCTTCCTTCTTCCTCCCTTCCTTCCTTGACATGAGGACAACAGGAGGGTTAAATGAACTAGAGTTGCAGGTTTTGATCTTTTTCAGCAGCAAATTATCTTTCTGTGAATTAGAAATCACTTAGTCTGTCTTGTTTGGTCTAAAGGTTTTCAATTTTTAATGACATATATATATAAAAAAAACAGGAGGGGGAAAAAAGCAGCAGTTTTTTCAAAATTTGAGAAGCTAAAGCCACAAAATGTTTGTCGGCTAATGATTAATAAACCCGACAGGAAGCCTTGCATCTCTCTCAGGGATGAGGGTTAGTTGATCCCATTCAGCCTTGGTATGATATTCACACACACACACACACACACACACACACACACACACACACACACACACATACATATTCACACTCACACACACACACACACACACACACACACACCACAATAGATAGTCAAAGGACCCCGAGCACCTGGGTTTGTGTGTCTGAGCACAGTGTCCCTCCATAAAGAAGTTGGAGAAGTTCAAAGGCCTATACCAAAAAACTGTTACATTAAGTTTGTTACAGAAAGTCAGAAATATAGAGTATTACTTTCATAAGGTGCGTAGTTGTTGTTTTTCTTGTTTCTGAACTGATCATAGATATATACTGTAAGACAAGCACTTCTTGTATGGCACATTATATGTACAGTAAACATTCCTGTAACATGTTCTCCGCTTCATAAAGTTAAAACATTTACATTAACTGTTCACTACTCGTGATACATGACCTCTTCACTCAGAGGGATACAAAAACCTCACAGCATGAAAAGGTAAAGTTATTGTTAAATACTGAAAGACCCAGTAAAACTATTGAGTAATGTTTGCTTCCTCTTTTCTTTTTCTTTTTCAAACATTATGAAAATCCTCTTTTTTATTTAAGGGATCAACATCATTTAATTTTTACACCCTGACTTACATTTCCTTCACATTGTCATTCCGATGGCGAGCGCTGACATTAGCGGAAAATCAGGTTCCTTTGGTGGGGGAAGATTATAACCCCCCCATGGCGATATATAATATATATAAAAGAAATGTACATGCATGAAAGACAAGCAAAAGATACATTTTCCTCAAAAGAAAATGTCCATCACATTGATTTTTGAGTGTTTTGGGATGGCAAGGAGTCCGTTTTTTTTGTTCTGGTTTGGCTTGGCTTGGCTTCACCAGTGGCCCAGTTACACAGCACAGTGGGGGGGGGGTGGTTTGGGTGGGGAGCAGGGGGTGAGAAGGAAAAAAGGGGGGTGGGGGAGATATAAGAAGACCCAAGCCTCTTCCTCGCATTGATTGGCTCAGGGAAGAGGGGAGAGTTTATTGCCGTTAGCAGGGGAAGGTTGGGGAGGTTGGGGGGGAGGTTGTGGGGGGTTGAGGAGGGGTTGGTTGAGGGTTCAGCGAGGTGGCCTGTCCTATCGCATCATCTGGCTGAGTCTGTGCCTGTTTGTCTGTCTGTCCTCACACTGTCGAAATCAGTTTGCCCTCTGCGGAACTGCGGACAAAGAGAGGGAGAGGGCTTCCAGGAGGTGGGCTGGCTCAGGAGAAACAAGCAAGCAGCAAAAACACAACCAGGAACACATGTGGAGGAAACACACAACCCAACGTCTATCCTCCAAAGAAACACACAATAAAGAAATAAAACCCCAACAGGCCGAGAGCTCCACTTCATCTGACCCTTCACTTCCTGAAATATGACAGCTGGTTTTGATCAACTGTGTATATTTCTTATTGAACAGAGCCAAACCAACAATGAACTCATCTACTAGTATTGTGTGTGTATCCAAAGCCTGATATATCTTATTGTTCTGTGTCCTTCGTTGTCCAAAAGCTATTAAAAACACATCAGTGAGTCACTCTGCTTCACTGGGTGAAATGTTCCTTCAATTTTGAAGAGTTTGGTCATGTTAGATTGCTTAGAAACGGCTCCAAAGATGAACAGTAATCCAGTTTTGAGTCTCCAGAGAGTAGTTCTGTGTATCATAACTGAACTTGAGCAAGACAATGTTTTTTTATTAAATTACATTTATTGGTTTAAGAAGGTATTTCTGATGTCGTCATAAAGACTTTGGTCAAGTTTTGAGTCTCCAGGGAGTAGTTCTGTGTAGGGCTGGGTTATCAGTGACAGCACACGTTAACAACATTGCTGTGAATCCAGTACAAATATCTACAAAGGTATTTTTTTATGTCTAATCCATGGATGGACAAATGTTCCTACATTATGAAGAGTTTGGTCATGTTCGTTTGTTTAGAAAAGGCTACAAAAGATGAACAGTAATCCAGTTTTGAGTCTCAAGAGAGTAGTTCTGTGTATCATAACTGAACTTGAGAAAGACAATGTTTTTCTATTAAATTACATTTATTGGTTTAAGAAGGTATTTCTGATGTCATCATGAAGAGTTTGGTCATGTTTTGAGTCTCCAGGGAGTAGTTCTGTGTAGGGCTGGGTTATCAGTGACAGCACACGTTAATAACATTGCTGTGAATCCAGTACAAATATCTACAAGGGTATTTTTTATGTCTACTCCATGGACAAATGTTCCTTCATCATCAAGAGTTTTGGTCATGTTAGTTTCTTTGGAAAAGTCTCCAAAGATGAAGAGTAATGAAGTTTTGAGTCTCCAGAGAGTAGTTCTGTGTATCATAACTGAACATGAGCACGACAATGTTTTTTTATTAAATTACATTTATTGGTTTAAGAAGGTATTTCTGATGTCATCATGAAGAGTTTGGTCATGTTAGTTTGTTTAGAAACGGCTCCAAAGACTAATAACAGTAATCACGTTTTGAGTCTCCAGGGAGTAGTTCTGTGTAGTGCTGGGTTATCAGTGACAGCACACGTTAATAACATTTCTGTGAATCCAGCACAGATATCCACAAGGGTATTTTTTCTAATCCATGGACAAATGTTCCGTCATCAAAGAAAAGTAATCACGTTTTGAGTCTCAAGAGAGTAGTTCTATGTACCATAACTAAACATGAGTTTTTTTTATTTAATTACATTTATTAGTTTAACGGTATTCCTGATGTCTAATCCCTGGAAGGAAAGGAGGGAGGAAGGAAGGGAGGGAGGAAGGGAAGAAGAAGAAAGGAAAGGAGGGAGGAAGGAAGAAGGATGAAGGAATGAAGGAAGGATGGAAGGGAGGAAGAAGGAAGGAAGAGAGGAAAGGAAGGAAGGGAGGAAAGGAAGGAAGGAAGGAAGGAAGGGAAGGCGGGAGGGAGGAAGGAAGGGAAAGCGGGAGGGAGGAAGGAGGGTGGGAGGAAGGAGGGAAGGAAGGAAGGGAGGGAGGAAATGAAGGGAGGAAAGGAAATAAGGAAGGAAGGTAGGTTAGAGGGAGGAAGGAAGGAAAGAAGGACAGAGGAAGGGAGGAAGGAAGGAAGAAGGGTAGGAAGGAAGGAAGGAGGGAAGGAAAGAAGGAGGGAGGGAGGAAGGAAGGACAGAAGGAAGGAAGAAAGGTGGATGGAAGACGGAAAGAGGAAGGAAAGAAAGAGAGAAGGAGGGAGGGAGGAAGGAAGGAAGAAGGGGGTATGGAGGAAGGAAAGAAGGAAGGGAGGAAAGAGAGAGGAAGGAAAGAAAGAGAGAAGGAGGGAGGGAGGAAGGAAGGAAAGAAGGAACAGTCAGTTACATCTGTCCTTATGTAACTGCATGCAGGTCGTTCCTGTGGCTTTGCTTTAAGTGTGTGTTGATTGGTGTTTGATGTATTGTTTATTTGGTGTGTCCTACTTAGTTAGTGTCTAATGATGCAGCACAACGTTCTTTAATTCAGTCAATATTTCCTTTTTCCCTCACATGTTAATTAGAACCTGACAATGTGGTTTAATTCCCTGGATCATTTTTACTAACATTAATATTTTAAAACTAAAACTGTGTTATTGCTCTGCATGCTTATTATAAATGTTCTAAATAACTATGTCATTTCAAATCTTATATTCTGTTTTAAATGTGACATCTTTATAACATCTGTCTGGGGATTTAGACATCAAAAACAGCCTCTTAGATAACTCTGCTGCTGATGTGCACTGTCACTGTGATAAATAAACCATTCAATGAAATAGAATAAATGTTTCTGCACATGCTCAGTAGCGTCCGCCTCACACAGAACTACTCCCTGGAGACTGAAATCTGGATCCCTGTTATGATTGTTTTCAGTCGTTTCTAAACAAACTTACAAGACCAAACTTTGCAATAATAAAAAGGAACATTTCACCCACTGCAGCGTTGTGATCATAGACTGTATAAAAGAAATGGACGCAACATCTGTGACAACGTGTAGACTGCTGCTCGGAAGCCAATAGTTTCGAATCTGGGCAGCGCCATCTTGAAAATTTCAGGTGCATGCTGGGAAAAATGAAAACACTGATTCTACTTATATGGGCATGAGGCGGAGCCATGGGCGGAGCGGGGGAGGTTGCTATGGTTACGAGGGCTGGATCTCGGGGACATTGGTCAATCAACCTGTCAATCAGGACGTAGCCACGCCCTAATGCATACCCTGCTTTATCGTCACATATAAAATCAGGGAGGCCAAAATGTCCCAAATGAACATCATACTGCATTGAAGAAGGCTTTAAACTAGCGATTGAGACCATAAACACATTTTGAAAACGTTTACTGAGGTTAGAAATCAAGTGAGAAGTTGGTGAATTCTCCATTGACTTGTATAGAAACAGTCGCCCCCTGGTGGCCTTTTGATAGAATGCAGCTCTAAGTTACTTCCTGGTTGGCCTCATTTCAGAGGACTCCCCGCCTGGTTGTGACTCACTGAGAAGTTTTTAATAGTTTATGGACAACAACGGCACAGAAGAATAAGATATATCAGACTTGTGAGTAGATGAGTTTAGCGTTGCTTGGCTCTGCAGACAAATATAGAAAATCAGCTGCCACATCCTTTCACTCTCAATGAGAAGGGGTTTGAAGCAGGGATTGGGTGGGTGGGTGGGTGGGTGGGTGCAGTTAGCAGGTGGGAAGCACTACTGGAGCTGCATGGTGCATGAGGGGCAGTTAGCTGGGAGGTCAAAGCATGAGTGTTTTTATAAGTTAATAAAACAAAAGAAAACTTAAAAATCAACTCAAACTTAAGAAACCATATTAACAAATAGCATGCCTTAAAATTAAATCTACTTATACTTATTTTAAAAAAATGTAGAAACTCTTATTTCTAATGGTTTTGGGGTTAAGAACAGGATATATAGTATAGTCACAGTATCTTATTAAACATGTGCAAACAAAACAGAATGGAAACATAAAAAAGGAGAACAAAGAAAACAACACAAAACAAAAATGTGGTGTGTGTGTGTGTGTGTGTGTGTGTGTGTGTGTGTGTGTGTGTGTGTATGTGTGTGTGTGTCCTGCTGGTTGTGTGTTTGCAGGTCTGAATTTTGGGGGTTTAGGCACTGTGAAAAGTCCCAATCCCTCAACTCTCCGTCTTCAGCTGTCAGTTCTCTTTACAGTTCAGTCAATTCATTCATTATTTATTATTTATCGCCCAATAAAAGGTCAATAAATTGCTTTTTCAAATCCCTCACTGGCTTCCCACCAAAAAATAGTATTCTGTTTGAACTGACTGTACTGGGACTGAGTTGATTTTGGGAACAATATTCAATATAATAATTAAAAGTAGTTCTTACCTTGTGGGGAAGCGAGGCTCATACTCTTCAACTCCTGGCTGTAAAGACAAAAAAAAAAAAAAAAAAAAAAACAGAGACAGGAGAGTTATTATTTAATTTATTCTGAACTAACATTATTCATTTAACACTTATATACTGTTCAGGTTCAAATTCCTTCATTCCCTCTTCCTTTCCTTCTTTCTTCCTCCCTTCCTTCCTTCCTTCCTTCCTTTTGCCTGTCCATCCTTCCTTCCTTCCTTTTGCATGTCCTTCCTTCCCTCCTTCCTTTTGCCTGTCCTTCCTTCCTTCCTTCCTTCCTTCCTTCCTTCCATCTGTCCTTCCTTCCTACCTTCCTTTTTCCTTTCTCCATTCCTTCCTTCCTTCCTTCCATCTGTCCTTCCTTCCTACCTTCCTTTTTCCTTTCTCCGTTCCTTCCTTCCATCTGACCTTCGTTCCTTCCTTCCATCATCCATTCTTCCTTCTTTCCTTCCATCTGGCCTTCCTTTCTTCCTTCCTCCCTTCCTCCTTTCCTTCCCCCTTCCTTCCTTGATTCCTTCCTTCCACCCTCCTTTCCTTCCTTCCTTCCTTCCCTCCTTCCTCCCTCCCTCCTTTCCTTCTGTCTTCTTCCCTTCCTTGACTCGAGGACAACAGGAGGGTGAGGTAAAATAGGACATGATATTGTGTGATAGGAGATGTTTAGTCTCTCTGCTCTCTGAGACATGAATCAAGGTTTAATCACATTTATCGATCAGTCAGATTATTGAATATTGATGCTTTTAAACACATCTGTGCTTCAACATTTGGTATAGACCAGGGGTGTCAAACTCATTTTCATTCAAGGGCCAGATGGAAGGAATAGAAGGAAGAAAGGGAGGAAGGACAGAAGGAAGTAAGGAAGGAAGGACAGATGGAAGAAAGGACAGAAGGAAGTAAGGAAGGAAGGACAGATGGAAGAAAGGAAGGAAGGACAGAAGGAAGGAAGGAAAAAAGGAAGGTAGGGGGGAAGGACAGATGGAAGAAAGGATAGAAGGAAGTAAGGAAGGAAGGACAGAAGGAAGGAGGGAAAAAAGGAAGGTAGGGGGGAAGGACAGATGGAAGAAAGGTCGGAACAAAGAAAGGAAGGAAGGAACGACAATGGAAGGAAGGAAGGAAGGAAGGAAGGAAGGAAGGGAGGAAGGACAGAAGGAAGAAAGGTAGGAAGGACAGATGGAAGGAAGGAAAAGAACACAGGAAGGTTGATTCTGGCCCACGGGCCGCATGTTTGACACCCCTGGTTTAGACTCTTTTTATGAGGAGATTCTTAGACATGGATGTAGAATATGAACAGTATGTATAAAGTTGTAATACCCTCAGCAACCACCAGATGGCAGCAGAGCAACACAGTAGATGAAACACTGCAGCAGCTCCTCCTTCAGCTTCCTGAGCTGATTAACTGAACTAACAAACCTGATTAAACAATATCTTTCATAACCAGATTTCTGACCAATGTGGACAATCACCAGCTTCATTAGGACTTATGTTTGATAACTATTGGACTAATATCTTTCAGTCTCTCTCTAAGGTCACACAGAAACCACAGAAACCAGATCAAACTCAGGCTGTTAAAGCTTCTAATAATGAGTATAATCTGATTTGTTTTGTAACATTTTAACACAAAGACTGATTCATTCTGTTAAACTGGAAGCAGGTGACCCACTTATCCCTGTTAAATGATTTAATATTACAAAAAACAACATTTAACTTGATCTGATAACCTTTTATTGACCATTTCCAGCAAGCTAACATGCTCTATTGTTGAACACATCATGACCCATTTCACTATTTCTATATATAATATTGTATTTATGCATTTTGTATTACATATTGTACCTAATAAACAGACATTTCAAGTTAATATCTTATATATTCCTTTGGTGTTTATTGTCTGGACTGGCTGTTATTTAGCATTAGTTTGGTAATTTGTGGGAATTTACATGTTAAATATGTTTAAAATTAGCTTTTATATTACTATATTACACAAAGACTGATTCATTCTGTTAAACTGGAAGCAGGTGACCTACTTATCCCATTTAACTTGATCTGATAACCTTTTATTGACCATTTCCAGCGAGCTAAAAGCTAAAATGATATATTGTTGAACACATCATGATCGTTTTACTGTCTGTAGAAAGTATGTTGAAGTATTTCTATATATATTATTGTAGTATTTATGGTTTTTGCATTGAAGTAAGGGGAAATATAAAGGATTAAAATTTCAATAGGGAGGAAGGAAGGAAGGAAGGAAGGAAATGAGTAAGGAGTAAACCCAGAATCCTTAAATGTCAGCTGAAATGTTCCCGTCACTAAACGCTGAGATGTCCCGTCTCTAAACGCCGAGATGTTCCCGTCTCTAAACGCCGAGACGTTCCCGTCTCTAAACGCCGAGACGTTCCCGTCTCTAAACGCCGAGACGTTCCCGTCTCTAAACGCCGAGACGTTCCCGTCTCCGAGACGTTCCCGTCTCTAAACGCCGAGACGTTCCCGTCTCTAAACGCCGGGATGTTCCCGTCTGTAAACGCCGAGATGTTCCCGTCTGTAAACGCCGAGATGTTCCCGTCTGTAAACGCCGAGATGTTCCCGTCTCTAAACGCTGTGATGTTCCCGTCTCTAAACGCCGAGACGTTCCCGTCTCTAAACGCCGAGACGTTCCCGTCTCTAAACGCCGAGATGTTCCCGTCTCTAAACGCCGAGACGTTCCCGTCTCTAAACGCCGAGACGTTCCCGTCTCTAAACGCCGAGACGTTCCCGTCTCTAAACGCTGAGATGTTCCCGTATGTTCCCGTCTCTAAACGCCGAGACGTTCCCGTCTCTAAACGCCGAGACGTTCCCCTCTCTAAACGCCGAGATGTTCCCGTCTCTAAACGCTGAGATGTTCCCGTATGTTCCCGTCTCTAAACGCTGAGATGTTCCCGTCTCTAAACGCCGAGATGTTCCCGTATGTTCCCGTCTCTAAACGCCGAGATGTTCCCGTATGTTCCCGTCTCTAAACGCCGAGATGTTCCCGTCTCTAAACGCCGAGATGTTCCCGTCTCTAAACGCCGAGATGTTCCCGTCTCTAAACGCCGAGATGTTCCCGTCTCTAAACGCCGAGATGTTCCCGTCTCTAAACGCCGAGACGTTCCCGTCTCTAAACGCTGAGATGTTCCCGTCTCTAAACGCTGAGATGTTCCCGTCTCTAAACGCTGAGATGTTCCCGTCTCTAAACGCCGAGATGTTCCCGTCTCTAAACGCCGAGACGTTCCCGTCTCTAAACGCCGAGACGTTCCCGTCACTAAACGCTGAGATGTTCCCGTCTCTAAACGCCGAGACGTTCCCGTCTCTAAACGCTGAGATGTTCCCGTCTCTAAACGCCGAGACGTTCCCGTCTCTAAACGCCGAGATGTTCCCGTCTCTAAACGCTGAGATGTTCCCGTATGTTCCCGTCTCTAAACGCCGAGACGTTCCCGTCTCTAAACGCCGAGACGTTCCCGTCTCTAAACGCCGAGACGTTCCCGTTTCTAAACGCCGAGACGTTCCCGTCTCTAAACGCCGAGATGTTCCCGTCTCTAAACGCTGAGATGTTCCCGTATGTTCCCGTCTCTAAACGCTGAGATGTTCCCGTCTCTAAACGCTGAGATGTTCCCGTCTCTAAACGCTGAGATGTTCCCGTCTCTAAACGCCGAGACGTTCCCGTCACTAAACGCCGAGATGTTCCCGTCTCTAAACGCTGTGATGTTCCCGTCTCTAAACGCCGAGACGTTCCCGTCTCTAAACGCCGAGACGTTCGCCGGGATGTTCCCGTCTCTAAACGCCGGGATGTTCCCGTCTCTAAACGCCGAGATGTTCCCGTCTCTAAACGCCGAGATGTTCCCGTCTCCAAACGCCGAGATGTTTCCGTCTCCAAACGCCGAGACGTTTCCGTCTCTAAACGCCGAGACGTTCCCGTCTCTAAACGCCGAGATGTTCCCGTCTCTAAACGCCGAGGTGTTCCCGTCTCTAAACGCCGGGATGTTCCCGTCTCTAAACGCCGAGATGTTCCCGTCTCTAAACGCCGAGATGTTCCCGTCTCTAAACGCCGGGATGTTCCCGTCTGTAAACGCCGAGATGTTCCCGTCTCTAAACGCCGAGATGTTCCCGTCTCTAAACGCCGAGATGTTCCCGTCTCTAAACGCCGAGATGTTCCCGTCTCTAAACGCTGAGGTGTTCCCGTCTCTAAACGCTGAGATGTTCCCGTCTCTAAACTCTGAGATGTTCCCGTCTCTAAACGCTGAGATGTTCCCGTCTCTAAGCGCTGAGATGTTCCCGTCTCTAAACGCTGAGATGTTCCCGTCTCTAAACGCTGCGATGTTCCCGTCTCTAAACGTTCCCGTCTCTAAACGCTGCGATGTTCCCGTCTCTAAACGTTCCCGTCTCTAAACGCTGCGATGTTCCCGTCTCTAAACGTTCCCGTCTCTAAACGCTGCGATGTTCCCGTCTCTAAACGCTGAGATGTTCCCGTCTCTAAACGCTGAGATGTTCCCGTCTCTAAACTCTGAGATGTTCCCGTCTCTAAACGCTGAGATGTTCCCGTCTCTAAACGCTGCGATGTTCCCGTCACTAAACGCTGAGATGTTCCCGTCACTAAACTCTGAGATGTTCTCGTTTCTAAACGCTGAGATGTTCCCGTCTCTAAACGCCGAGATGTTCCCGTCTCTAAACGCTGAGATGTTCCCGTCTCTAAACGCTGCGATGTTCCCGTCACTAAACTCTGAGATGTTCTCGTTTCTAAACTCTGAGATGTTCTCGTTTCTAAACTCTGAGATGTTCCCGTCTCTAAGCGCTGCGGTGTTCCCGTCTCTAAACGCTGAGATGTTCCCGTCTCTAAACGCTGAGATGTTCCCGTCTCTAAACGCTGCGATGTTCCCGTCTCTAAACGCTGAGATGTTCCCGTCTCTAAACGCTGAGATGTTCCCGTCTCTAAACGCTGAGATGTTCCCGTCTCTAAACGCTGAGATGATCCCGTCTCTAAACGCTGCGAGGCAGAGACATCAGTGTAGAAGTTGTTACATGACTGCGGAGCAATTAGCCGTCGCCCACATGTGAGGTTGCAGGTGAGGCGTAGGAGGAAGCTGATGGAGGAGGAAGCAGCGTTACGTAACAACACTTCTGATGATTCTGCCTTTAAAACATTTACCCCACTTCTATCAAACACCACTGCTGCTTTCTCCCCCCCTCCTCTTCCTGCTCTTCCTTCTCCCCCCCACCACCTCCTCTTCCCTCCACCTCCTCTTCCTCCTCTTCCCCCCACCTCCTCTTCCTCTTCTTCCTCCTCCTCCTCTCCCCCCACCTCTTCTTCCTCCTCTTCTTCCTCCTCCTCCTCTTCTTCCTCCTCCCCCCACCACGACCTCCTCTTCCTCTTCTTCCTCCTCCTCTCCCCCCACCTCTTCTTCCTCCTCCTCCTCTTCCCCCCACCTCCTCCTCTTCCTCCTCCTCCTCCTCTTCCCCCCACCTCCTCCTCCTCTTCTTCCTCCTCCTCTTCTCCTTCCTCCCCTCCTCTTCCCCCTCCACCTCCTCTTCCTCTACCTCCTCCTCCCTCCTCCTCCTCTTCCCACCACCACCTCCTCCTCCCCCCACCACCACCTCCTCTTCCTCTTCTTCCTCCTCCTCTCCCCCCACCTCCTCCTCCTGTTCCTCCTCCTCCTCCTTTTCCTCCTTTTCCTCCTCCTCTTGATCCTTCTCTCCCCCTACCTCTTCCTCAACCTCCTCTTCCTTCTCCTCCCCACCTCGTCTTCCTCCTCCTCTTCTTCCTACTCCTCCTCCTCTTCCTCCCCACTACCTCCTCCTCCTCTTCTTCCTCTCACCCCCCCACCTCTTCTTCCTCCTCTTCCTCCTCCTCCTCTCCCCCCCACCTCCTCCTCCTCCTCTTCCTCCTCCTCTTTCTTTCAGCCTTGCTCTCTCTCTGCTACCAGCTAACGCCTGTCACAATTACTTCCCTCAGAGTCGGAGGCAGCCAGGCGCAGAGGTAGACTTCTCCAATCTGAGCTGTGCCACATCTCACACTCGACCCCTCCGTGAGCCGGGAACAAGTGAAGTGAAGGAGAACTGATCTCCGTGTTTATATAAGCTAATGTAGCACAGCGTTGTCGGACACGCTGCGGCACAGGGAGAACCTCAAGAGTGCCGATAATGGAAGAGACAGCCAGTCAGAGCAGAGCTATTCCTGGTCTGGATCCACATCTCCCTCACATGTAGTGGAAAAGCTG
This sequence comes from Scomber japonicus, assembly GCF_027409825.1. NCBI lineage: Eukaryota > Metazoa > Chordata > Actinopteri > Scombriformes > Scombridae > Scomber > Scomber japonicus. The sequence goes on along the minus strand of NC_070597.1, from coordinate 3,867,035 downwards.
TCTCCAAACTTTATGATACAGACAAGCGGAGATCTTTGCCAGGCTCAGCTTCCTTACTGACTGGCTGTCTCTTCCATTATCGGCACGCTTGAGGTTCTTTCCTTCATCTTAGTAAGGAAGGAAAGAAGGAAGGAAGGAAAGGAAGAAAGCAAAAGAAGATGAAGGAAGGAAAGGAAAGGAAGAAGGCAAAAGAAGATGAAGGAAGGAAAGGAAAGGAAGAAGGCAAAAGAAGATGAAGGAAAGATGGAAGGAAGGAAAGGAAAGGAAGAAAGCAAAAGAAGATGAAGGAAAGAAGGAAGGAAGGAAGGAAGGAAGAAAGCAAAAGAAGATGAAGGAAAGATGGAAGGAAGGAAAGGAAAGGAAGAAAGCAAAAGAAGATGAAGGAAAGAAGGAAGGAAGGAAAGGAAGAAAGCAAAATAAGATGAAGGAAAGATGGAAGGAAGGAAAGGCAAGGAAGAAAGCAAAAGAAGATGAAGGAAAGAAGGAAGGAAGGAAGGAAGGAAGGAAGGAAGGAAGGAAGGAAGGAAGGAAGGAAGGAAAGGAAGAAAGCAAAAGAAGATGAAGGAAAGAACCTCAAGAGTGCCGATAATGGAAGAGACAGCCAGTCAGAGCAGAGCTATTCCTGGTCTGGATCCACATCTCCCTCACATGTAGTGGAAAAGCTGTCTCCAAACTTTATGATACAGACAAGCGGAGATCTTTGCCAGGCTCAGCTTCCTTACTGACTGGCTGTCTCTTCCATTATCGGCACTCTTGAGGTTCTTTCCTTCATCTTAGTAAGGAAGGAAAGAAGCAAGGAAGGAAAGGAAGAAAGCAAAAGAAGATGAAGGAAAGAAGGAAGGAAGGAAAGGAAAGGAAGAAGGCAAAAGAAGATGAAGGAAAGAAGGAAGGAAGGAAAGGAAGAAAGCAAAAGAAGATGAAGGAAAGAAGGAAGGAAGGAAAGGAAAGGAAGAAAGCAAAAGAAGATGAAGGAAAGAAGGAAGGAAGGCAGGAAGGAAGGAAGGAAAGGAAAGGAAGAAAGTAAAAGAAGATGAAGGAAAGAAGGAAGGAAGGAAGGAAGGCAGGAAGGAAGGAAGGAAAGGAAGAAAGCAAAAGAAGATGAAGGAAAGAAGATGAAGGAAAGATGGAAGGAAGGAAGGAATGAAGATGAAGGAAAGAAGGAAGGAAGGAAGGAAGGAAGGAAGGAAGGAAGGAAAGGAAGAAAGCAAAAGAAGATGAAGGAAAGAAGGAAGGAAGGAAAGGAAAGGAAGAAAGCAAAAGAAGATGAAGGAAAGATGGAAGGAAGGAAAGGAAAGGAAGAAAGCAAAAGAAGATGAAGGAAAGAAGGAAGGAAGGAAGGAAGGAAGGAAAGGAAAGGAAGAAAGCAAAAGAAGATGAAGGAAAGAAGGAAGGAAGGAAGGAAGGAAGGAAAGGAAGAAAGCAAAAGAAGATGAAGGAAAGAAGAAAGGAAGGAAGGAAGGAAGGAAAGGAAAGGAAAGGAAGAAAGCAAAAGAAGATGAAGGAAAGACGGAAGGAAGGAAGGAAAGGAAGAAAGCAAAAGAAGATGAAGGAAAGAAGGAAGGAAGGAAGGAAAGGAAGAAAGCAAAAGAAGATGAAGGAAAGAAGGAAGGAAGGAAAGGAAAGGAAGAAAGCAAAAGAAGATGAAGGAAAGAAGGAAGGAAGGAAGGAAGGAAGGAAAGGAAGAAAGCAAAAGAAGATGAAGGAAAGAAGAAAGGAAGGAAGGAAGGAAGGAAAGGAAAGGAAAGGAAGAAAGCAAAAGAAGATGAAGGAAAGACGGAAGGAAGGAAGGAAAGGAAGAAAGCAAAAGAAGATGAAGGAAAGAAGGAAGGAAGGAAGGAAAGGAAGAAAGCAAAAGAAGATGAAGGAAAGAAGGAAGGAAGGAAGGAAGGAAGGAAGGAAAGGAAAGGAAGAAGGCAAAAGAAGATGAAGGAAAGAAGGAAGGAAGGAAGGAAGGAAGGAAGGAAGGAGGGAAGGAAAGGAAGAAAACAAAAGATCATGAAGGAAAGATGGAAGGAAGGAAAGGAAAGAGGGAAAGGAAGAAAGCAAAAGAAGATGAAGGAAAGAAGGAAGGAAAGAAGGAAGGCCGGAAGGAAGGACGGAAGGTAAGGAAGAAAACAAAAGAACATGAAGGAAAGACGGAAGGAAGGACAGGAAAGGAAGGAAGGAAGGAAAGGAAGAAAGCAAAAGAAGATGAAGGAAAGAAGGAAGGAAGGAAAGGAAGAAAACAAAAGAAGATGAAGGAAAGAAGGAAGGAAGGAAGGCAGGAAGGAAGCAAGGAAAGGAAGAAAGCAAAAGAAGATGAAGGAAAGATGGAAGGAAGGAAAGGAAAGGAAGAAGGCAAAAGAAGATGAAGGAAACATGGAAGGAAGGAAAGGAAAGGAAGAAGGCAAAAGAAGATGAAGGAAAGAAGGAAGGAAGGAAGGAAGGAAGGAAGGAAGGAAGGAAGGAAGGAAGAAGGAAGGAAGGAAAGGAAGAAAGCAAAAGAAGATGAAGGAAAGATGGAAGGAAGGACAGGAAAGGAAGAAGGCAAAAGAAGATGAAGGAAAGAAGGAAGGAAGGAAAGGAAAGGAAGAAAGTAAAAGAAGATGAAGGAAAGAAGGAAAGGAAGGAAGGAAGGAAGGAAGGAAGGAAGGAAAGGAAGAAAGCAAAAGAAGATGAAGGAAAGAAGGAAGGAAGGAAGGAAGGAAGGAAAGGAAGAAAGCAAAAGAAGATGAAGGAAAGAAGGAAGGAAGGAAAGGAAAGGAAGAAAGCAAAAGAAGATGAAGGAAAGATGGAAGGAAGGAAGGCAGGAAGGAAGGAAAGGAAGAAAGCAAAAGAAGATGAAGGAAAGAACCTCAAGAGTGCCGATAATGGAAGAGACAGCCAGTCAGAGCAGAGCTATTCCTGGTCTGGATCCACATCTCCCTCACATGTAGTGGAAAAGCTGTCTCCAAACTTTATGATACAGACAAGCGCAGATCTTTGCCAGGTTTAGTGCGATGGCTCAGCTTCCGTCACGTGTGGAAGCGTGTGTGGGTAGATGCCAGTTTTTCTGAGTGTGAGTATGTGTGAGTGTGTGTGAGTGTGTGTGTGTGTGTGTGTGTGTGTGTGTGTGTGCAGGACCCCCACCTGTGAGAAACCTGGCACTGCTACGCTGTAGGGGCGTTGTTGTCTACCATGCAACGCCGCAGCGCTCTGTGCCGCCATACGTTGGTGGATGCCGTAATCAGGCATGGGGAGAGCCATGTCTTCTCTCTCTAGAAGGTTTCCTGTGCTGCTGCTTTTCCCATGGAGGCTGGAGACACACACACACACACACACACACACACACACACACACACACACACACACACACACACACACACACACACACACACACACACACACACACACACACACACACACACACACACACGTGCACAGAAAATTAGGAAACTGTAAACATGTTGTCGCCCGAGGCAATTCCCTCCTGAGCCAATCAGGAACAAATATGTTAGTTTGTGGGTGTTTACAGTGTGAGTATCTGCAGGGGGGAGGGGGGGGGGGGGGCGGGGGGAACGGGGGGGGGGGGGGGGTAATCAGTGGGTTGTTGCTATTGAGACTGCTTTCATCAAATTCACAGTTTTCATTGTTTTAAATCTTTAAGTTTCATAAAAATTCAATCAGAGTGGCGGTGTTTATCTCAGTGGGGTAGAGCACCCGTCCGCCCCGTGTGTAGAGGCTCCAGTCCTCACTGCAGGCGACCCCGGTTCGAATCTTGCCCCCTCTCTGCCTCCCATTTCCTGTCTCTCGCTCTACTAACCTGTACATTAAAGGTTTAAAGCTCTTCCTCCTCCTACTCTTCCTCATCTTCCTCCTCCTCCTCTCCATCCCCCTCCTCCTCCCCTCTCTTCCTCCTCTTCTTCCTCCTCCTCTTCTCCCCCCCCCACCTTCTCCTCCTCTTCCTCCTCCTACTCTTCCTCATCTTCCTCCTCCTCCTCCCCTCTCTTCCTCCTCTTCTTCCTCCTCTTCCTCCTCCTCTTCTTCCTCCTCCTCTTCTCCCCCCCCACCTCCTCCTCCTCTTCCTCTTCCTCCTCTCCCCCCCCACCTCCTCCTCCTCTTCCCCTCCACCTCCTCCTCAGACAAAAACTACTGATACAGACAAAAACTTAAAAAAAAAAATCCAATCAGAGGGTGGGTTGTTGCTTTTGAGAGTGCTTTCATCAAATCCACTGTTTTCATTGTTTTATATCTTCAAGTTTCATAAAAATCCAATCAGAGAGTCAATAATCCCCCTAACTAGAACCAATAATGACAATAACACTGTTATATTATATATTATATTACACTAACAGGTGTGCAGGAGGCTCATGTGTTGTACTATAAGGACTTATTTTAAGGCCAGAAGTTAAAACAAACACCTACTTGTGTACTCTGAGTTGCCTCATGTCACCGTCAGGCTCAGCGATCACCCGAGTGTAGGAGAAAGGAAACCAGCCACGCCTGGATAGAAGGTGAGGGTGAGGAGGAGGAGGAGGAGGAGGAGGAGGAGGAAGGAGGAGGAGGAGGAAGGAAACCACATGTTAAAAACACTAAACAGCTAATTAACATGACTTCTGGGGCTTTATGTGCCAAAAACAGCTTAGATAAGAGGAATTCTGCTGGGTTGTTATAAGGAAGGAAGGAAGGAAGGAAGAAAGGAAGGAAGGAAGGAAGGAAGGAAGAAAGGAAGGAAGGAAGGAAGGAAGAAAGGAAGGAAGGAAGGACAGATGGAAGGAAAAGAAGACAGAAACGAAAGATGGAAGGAAGGAAGGAAGTGAAGAAAAGATGGACGAAAGGGAAGAAAGACAGATGGATGGAAAAAAGAGAAGGAAGGAAGGAAAAGAAGACAGGAAGGAAGGAAGGAAGGACATATGGAAGGAAAAGAAGACAGGAATGAAAAATGGAAGGAAGTAAGGAAGAAAAAAGACAGAGAGGAAGGACGGAAGAAAATATGGACGAAAGGGAAGAAAGACAGATGGATAGAAAAAAGAGAAGGAAGGAAGGAAGGAAGGAAGGAAGGAGGGAAGGAAGGAAGGAAGAAAAGATGGAAAGACAGATGGAAGGAAAGAAGGAAGGAAGGAAGGAAGGAAGGAACGAAAGATGGAAGGAAGGAAGGAAGAAAAAAGACAGAGAGGAAGGAAGGAAGAAAAGATGGACGAAAGGGAAGAAAGACGGATGGAAAAAAGAGAAGGAAGGAAGGAAGGAAGGAAGGAAGGAAGGAAAGAAGGAAGGACAGACGGAAGGAGAGAAGGAAGAAAAAGACAGGGGAGAAGAAAAGATGGACAAAAGGGAAGAAAGACAGATGGATGGAAAAAGAGAAGGAAGGGAGGAAGGAAGGAAGGAAGGAAGGAAGGAAGGAAGGAAGGAAGGAAGGAAGGAAAGAAGGAAAAGAAGACAGGAAGGAAAGATGGAAGGAAGAAAAGGTGGACGAAAGGGAAGAAAGACAGATGGATGGAAAAAGAGAAGGAAGGAAGGAAGGAAGGAAGGAAGGAAGAAAAGATGGAGGAAAGGGAAGAAAGACAGATGGATGGGAAAAAGAGAAGGAAGGAAGGAAGGAAGGAAAGAAGGAAGGAAGGAAGGAAGGTAGAAAAAAAGACAGGAAGGAAGGGAGGAGGGAAGGAAGGAAGGAAGGAAGTAGGAAAAGAAGACAGGATGGAATATGGAAGGAAGGAAGGAAGGAAGGAAGGAAGGAAGGAAGGAAGGAAGGAAGGAAGGAAGGGAATTCTGCTGGGTCATTATAATGGTGCTTCATACATACAGAGTGGAGTCATCTGCATATATAAACTCTCTCACATACTTCCCACTAAATCTCTTTAAACTACAGACGTCACACTCACATCCTCGTCTTCTCGTTCTCGCCGTAGTGCCACCCGTCGCGGGCCTCGGGGACCAGCAGGGTGATGATGTCACCCTCGCTGAAGCTGAGCAGGGTGCTGTTGTCTCCGGCTGCATGGGAGAAGATGGCCTGGACGCGGGTTCTGCCGTTCCTCTCCAGACCAGCCGCCATGGAGCTGGACCGGGGCAGCGTACGGGTCTCCACTGGTAGAGGGAAGGGGACGGAGTTAGAGGGGGTTAGGGTTACTTACAGGCTCCATGACAGATTTCTCTCTTGTATTTGTATGTTGTTGTTGTTTTAATTTGAGTATTTTCGATAATGGTACCATTATACTATTATTATTATTATTACTACTATCATTATTATCATCATATCTATAGAACTATTAATACTACTATTGAACTATAATACTATAATTATTGCCATTGTGCTATTATTACTACTATAGTACGGCTATAGAACCATAATTACTCCTATAGAGCCATTATTACTACTATAGTACTATTATTATTACTATAGAACTACTATAGTACTACTATTGTACAACTATAGTACTACTATTACTAGTATAGTACTATTATTATTACTATAGTACTATTATTACTCCTATAGAGCCATTATTAGTACTATAGTACTATTATTAGTACTATAGTACTACTATTAGTACTATAGTAGTAATAATAGTAGTACTATAGTACTATACTACTACTAGAGTACTATTATCATTACTATATATATATATATATATATATAGAGCCATTATTACTACTATAGAGCCATTAGTACTACTATAGAGCCATTATTACTACTATAGAGCCATTAGTACTACTATAGAGCCATTAGTACTACTATAGAGCCATTAGTACTACTATAGAGCCATTAGTACTACTATAGAGCCATTAGTACTACTATAGAGCCATTAGTACTACTATAGAGCCATTAGTACTACTATAGAGCCATTAGTACTACTATAGAGCCATTAGTACTACTATAGAGCCATTAGTACTACTATAGAGCCATTAGTACTACTGTTATACTATTGAAACTTTCTCCCTCTGGTCCTACATCAGGTTTCTAATCCCACCTTCATTCATAACACACATTTCATATTAATTGTTAATATTAAATATCAAAATGAAGACGATTAAGTTCCTGAAGTGATACAAGCTCCTCTCAAATAGTGTGTGTGTGTGTGTGTGTGTGTGTGTGTGTGTGTGTGTGTGTGTGTGTGTGTGTGTGTGTGTGTGTGTGTGTGTGTGTATGCATGTGTGTGTGTGTGTGTGTGTCATATTCCCATGAGAGAGAGTGAATAATGTTAGAGCCCAGCGTGTGATCTTACTCATGGGGGTCTTGCTCTTGGCGGGTGCGACCTTACGAACAGGCAGAGTGTTGGAGTAGACCTCCGCTCCGTGCCGCTGGGTCTGCGGCGAGGCCTTGACCTGCGCCGCCTTGCTCTCAATCCACTGCTGGTAGTCTTCTCCTCCGTGGGCGCCGGCTGTACCGTTCATCACAGCCATCCCTCCTTCAACACCTCCCATCAGCCTCTGCAGCACAAAGACCAGGACATTAGAATAAAGACAATTAAAATCTCTCTCTGTCTCAGAAGACAGGATGGAAATATGGAAGGAAGGAAGGACAGGTGGAAGGAAAGAAGGAAAAGAAGACAGGAACGAAGGAAGGAAGGAAAGACGGAAGGAAAGACGGAAGGAAAGAATGAAGGAGGGAAGGAAGGAAGGAAGGACAGATGGAAGGAAAGAAGGAAAAGAAGACAGGAATGAAAGATGGAAGGAAGGAAGGAAGGA
>NC_070597.1:3820177-3858897 GCF_027409825.1 Scomber japonicus | reverse complement strand
GAAGGAAACAAGGAAAGAAGGAAAAGAAGACAGGAATGAAAGATGATAGGAAGGAAGGAAGGAAGGAAGGAAGGAAGGAAAGAAGGAAAAGAAGACAGGAACGAAGGAAGCTGGATTGGACCCCTTGACTTCTCAAATTAATCCGAACATGTTTGAGCCAAAAAATGATCAGAAATAAGCGACTGGACGATGCGAACGGAACAATGGAACAATCTTTGCATCAAAAGCTTTCCTTCATATCTCCAAAGACAGGAAGTAACTTTGCAAATGAGGCAATAAGAGCATGTTTATAAGCCCTGGGTTTTGACTTGAAGGAACTGACCTGCTGACCCATGACCCCGCTGGCTCTGAGGGCTGCCAGCTCTGGAGGCACCGTAGGGGTTTAGCACCAGGTAGGAGTCAGAGATGCTGGGGTGATGAGAGGAGACCATGGTGCCATCCCACCGCTCATCTGCTGGGCCAGGAACATGGCACGGTCCGGTAGCTTGTTGGGCTCAGCGCACGCGTGCTGCCACACGGGGATCTTCTGGGTTAAAAGCTCCTTACCCTAAAAAGATAAAGAGAGAGAGAGATGTGAAGTTAGGTTGAGGTTGGGCTTGTAGTAAAGTTTAAAAGCTCCTTACCCTAAAAAGATAAAGAGTGATATGTGAAGTAAGGTTGAGGTTGGGCTTGTAGTAAAGTTAAAAGCTCCTTACCCTAAAAGATAAAGAGAGAGATGTGAAGTAAGGTTGAGGTTGGGCTTGTAGTAAAGTTAGTTTTTATTTGTGTCCATGTGGTTTAGTTTAACCCTCGTATTGTCCTCCCGGGTCAAATTGACCCTTTCTTCCTTCCTTCTGTCCTTCCTTCCCCCTCACTCCTTCTGTCCTTCCCTCCCTCCTTCTTTCCATCCTTCCTTCCTCCCTCCTTTCCTTCCTTCCTTCTTTCTCCTTTGCTTCCTCCTTTCCTTCCTCCCCCTTTCCTTCCTCCTTCCTTCATTCATTCCCTCCTCCCTCCTTTCCTTCCTCGCTCCCTCCTTTCCCCTTTCTTTCCTTCCTTCCTCCCTTCATTCATTCCTTCCTTCATTGCCTCTTCCTTTCCTTCCTTCTTCCTCCCTTCCTTCCTTCCCCCTCCCTTCATTAATTTCTTCCTTTCTTCTTCCTTCCTCCCTCCTTTCTTTCCTTCCTCCCTCCATTAATTCCTTCCTTCATTCCCTCCTCCTTTCCTCCTTTTTCCTCCTTTCCTTCCTCCCCCCTTTCTTTCCTTCCTTCCTACCTCCCTTCATTCCCTCTTCATTCCCTCCTCCTTTCCTTCCTTCTTCCTCCCTTCCTTCATTCCCTCCTCCTTTCCTTCCTTCTTCCTCCCTTCCTTCCTTCCCCCTTTCTTTCCTTTCTCCCTCCTTCCTTCCTTCCTTCTTCCCTCCTTCCTTGACTCTAGGACTCTAGGAGGGGGTTAAATGACTTTTCTAGGATTTCATGTTTGTACTCACTCTCAACCCACAAGAAGAAAAACAAGAAATCAACTTTGTCAGAGAAACAATCTGGTGAAACAGAGCGAGTGATAACTCATCAGTAACACCATGCTCACTCACTGTTAGCCTCACTTTGTTTTCACTCTGCTCTTCATGTACAGTTTGTGCCAGTGTGTGTGTGTGTGGTCATCCCTCCCACAGCTGACACCTGACGCTCACATTCACTCAGCTTGTGTTTATTCCTCTACGGCAGACTGCTGCATTAAGAAGCTATTAGAGCAAAGCAGAGTCCTCTCACTCTCTTTTCTATGATATTAATGCTTTAATGGCTTTTTGAGGACGATGTCATCACGTTATTCACTGATGATGAATGCTAATGAGGAGTGTCTTTATGTAACTGCTGTGCTGTATAATGTATGGAGGAGATGTGATGCGGCTTCCCCCAGCGCATTAACAAAGAGGATTCATAGCTCTCTCTCTCTCTCTCTGTGTCTCTCCCTCTCTCTCCTCTCTCTCTCTCTCTCTCTCTGTGTCTCTCCCTCTCTCTCCTCTCTCTCTCTCTCTCTCTCTATCTCTCTTTCTCTCTCTCTCTCTGTCTGTCTCTCTTTCTCTCTCTCTCTCTGTCTGTCTCTCTCCCTCTCTCTCTCTTCCTCCCTCCCTCCCTCTCTCTCTCTCGCTCTCTCTCTCCCTCTCTCTGTCTCTCTCTCTCTCTCTGTCTATCTGTCTCTCTCTCTCTTTCTCTCTCTCTGTCTCCCCCCTCTCTCCTCTCTCTCTCTCTGTGGTGTCCCCCCTCTCTCTCTCTGTCTCTCTGTCTTTCTCTCCTCTCTCTTTCTCTCTCTGTGTCCCCACCTCTCTCTCCCTCTCTCCCTCCCTCTCTCTCTCTCTGTCTGTCTCTCTACTTCTGTCTCTCTCCTCTCTCTTTCTCTCTCTCTGTCTCCCCCCTCTCTCTCTCTGTCCCCCCCCTCTCTCTCTCTCTCTCTCTCTCTCTCTCTCTCTCTCTCTCTCTCCTCTCTCTCTCTCCTCTCTCTCTCTCTCTACTCCGCCTCTCCTCTCTCGTGGCCAACATCTACTGTATGACTCTCCTCTCTGTCAGTCATCTCTACTTTAACGCTGAGAGACATGCAGCAGCAACATTACCTACGGAGGTTTTTGTGTATTTTCAATCCTATTTGTCTTCTTGTTCTTCTTGTTAGGAGGATATCTTGTTAACATCTCGTGTAATTTAGGCCATGAGGAACATGTGATTCATTTTTTGTGCAGATCTGAAAGATTTGTAAATTAGCATAATTTGCATTTCTGAACATTTTAAATTTGAATGTGAAATGAACCACGGTACTTTCTTTGAATCGGGGGGGGGCGGGGGGGGGGGGGGTACAGAAAATGTAACCGAGGATTTTTATATTGATGCATATCTGTTACTAGAATAACACGTTTCTGCTCTCTTTCTGTGTCTCAATTTCTGGAAGGAGGGAGGAAGAAGGAAGGAAAGGAGGAGGGAATGAATGAAGGAAGGAAGGAAGGACGGAAGGAAAGGAAGGAAAGAAGGAAGGAAGGAAGGAAGGACGGAAGGAAAGGAAGGAAGGGAGGGAGGAAAGGAAAGGAGGGAGGAAGGAAGGAAAGGAGGGAGGAAGGAAGGAAAGAAAGGGGGAAGGAAGGAAGGGAGGAAGAAGGAAGGAAAGGGGGAAGGAAGGAAGGGAGGAAGGAAGGAAGGAAGGAAGGAAGGAAGGAAGAAGGGAAGGAAGGAAAGGAGCAAAGGAGGAAGGAAAGGAAGGAAGGGAGGGAGGAAAGGAAAGGAGGGAGGAAGGAAGGAAAGGAGGGAGGAAGGAAGGAAAGAAAGGGGGAAGGAAGGAAGGGAGGAAGAAGGAAGGAAAGGGGGAAGGAAGGAAGGGAGGAAGGAAGGAAGGAAGGAAGGAAATAAGGAAGGAGGGAAGGAAGGAGGAAGGAAGGAAGGGAGGAAGAAGGAAGGAAAGGAGGAGGGAATGAAGGAAGGAAGGAAAGGAGGAGGGAATGAAGGAAGGAAGGAAGGAAAGAAGGAAGGAAAGGAGGAGAGAAGGAAGGAAGAAGGAAGGAAGGGAGGAAGGAGGAAGGAAGGAAGGGAGGAAGAAGGAAGGAAAGGAGGAGGGAATGAAGGAAGGAAGGAAAGGAGGAGGGAATGAAGGAAGGAAGGAAGGAAGGAAGGAAGGAAGGAAGGAAGGAAGGAAGGAAGGAAAGGAGGAGAGAAGGAAGGAAGAAGGAAGGAAGGGAGGAAGAAGGAAGGAAAGGAGGGAGGAAAAAGGAAGGAAAGATTGGAGGAAGGAAGGAAAGAAAGGGGGAAGGAAGGAAGAAAGGAAAGGAGGGAAAGGAGGGAGGAAGGATATCAAGGGGAAGGAAGAAAGGAAAGAAGGGAGGAAGGAAGGAGGGAAGGAAAGAAGGAGTGAGGGGAGAGGATGTGTAATGTATACTTCACTGTAATCTTGTCTATTTGCTTTTATTCATTCATCATCTTATTATCTTTTATTTACCTAATATTAGTAATTAGTAATAGTCTTTCAAGGTAAAACAAATTCAGATTAATAACTATAAACAGCACCAGCTGGATTAATGACGGTGGGTTTAAAGGGATAATAATGTAAAATGTGTTTCTGTGTGTGTCGTCCTCAGAGTGTCTTTAAGCTGGAGGAAGTGATGAGTCACTACCGCCTCACTTATCTCTCTCAGGTAGAGGCGTAGGCGGGCGGCATCTTCACCGGTCCGTTGTTAGGAATGGACCAGCAGACAGGAGAGATGCTCGCTTATAGAGGTTTTGGAGGATTTGATAATTTGTAAACAACTAAGTAAAAAGAGTTTTGAGACCAAAATCATTTTTTCCAGCCTGTTTAAAGATCATGTTGAGCTCCATCTAACGTACTCAGAGCTTATTACTGACTTTGCAGCAGTCAGTAATGTAGTGTTAAAGAAGATTCTTATTTAATAACATTTATAAGATAATGGCTCGTTGATGAGTCACTTTGCACTCATTAAAATAAGTTAATAAAAATGATGCTGTATACACTTGTAGCCGCTTATCAACCATCTACCAATCACCTAGCAACACCATGGCAACCTCCCCGAATATGGAGAAAATATTAAGTAACATCATAACAGCAGGTTTACCTACAACCTAGCAACACCATGGTAACCACCTGACTGTAACACCATGGTAACCACCTGACAATAAGCTAGTTACATCATGGCAAAAACACCTGACAACAACCTAACAACGCCACAGTAACCACCTGACAACAACCTAGCAACACCATGGTAACCGCCAGACAATAAGCTAGTAACATCATGGTAACCACCAGACAATAAGCTAGTAACATCATGGTAACCACCAGACAATAAGCTAGTAACACCATGGTAACCACCTGACTGTAACACCATGGTAACCACCAGACAATAAGCTAGTAACATCATGGTAACCACCAGACAATAAGCTAGCAACACCATGGTAACCACCTGACTGTAACACCATGGTAACCACCTGACAACAACCTAATAACACCATGGTAACCACCTGAAAACAACCTAGCAACACCATGGTAACCACCTGACAGTATCCTAATAACACCATTGTAAGCACCTGACAACAACTTAGAAACACCATGGTAACCACCTGACAATAAGCTAATAACACAAGGTAACCACCTGACAATAACCTAGCAACACCATGGTAACCACCTGACAATAACCTAGCAACACCATGGTAACCACCTGACAATAAGCTAATAACACATGGTAACCACCTGACAATAACCTAGCAACACCATGGTAACCACCTGACAACAACCTGGCAACACTATGGTAACTACCTGACAACAACCTAGCAACACCATGGTAACCACCTGACGACAACCTAGCAACACCATGGTAACTACCTGACGACAACCTAGCAACACCATGGTAACCACCTGACGACAACCTAGCAACACCATGGTAACCACCTGACGACAACCTAGCAACACCATGGTAACCACCTGACAACAAGTTCCTTTGTCAAATATGATAGTAAACTTGACATCTTTGGGTTTTGGACTGTTAGTCGGACAAAATCTGACACTTTATAGATTAATCTATGAGACAGTCTGCAGATTAATCAAGAATAATAGTGAGTGTTAGTTGCAGCCTCAGCAAGAGCACTTATTTTATACAATGTTATAGCTGCAAATAATGTTTATTTTATAAGTAAATCTGATTGTTCAGTCCACAAAATGTGATTGAAAGTTATTATTCCCAACAGCCTAAGGTGCTTCTTTTATTTGACCAACACTTCAGACTCCAAAAGATAACAAGTTTCTTATCGTATATCAGAAAGAGAAGCATCGCTCCGTCATTTTGAAGAAGTCTGAGTCTGAATAACTTTCTGCTTGCAGCTCCGTTCATGACTCAACTGTGTTTCATAACCGAGTTAAAGCCTAACTCAATCTTTTTCTTCTGTTTATCACATCAGCCGTTTCTGTCCTGTGCTTCCTCCTTCCTCCTTCTGTCTATCAATCACTCGCTCAGACACTTTCACTCCCACACACACACACACACACACACACGCACACACACACACACACACACACACAGCTTGAACCAGTTGTTCTTGCAGAAGTAGGTAATTCTCCTGCTGCCTCCTCCTCTCCTCTCCTTCACCCTCTTCATCACCCACTCACTCTCCATCTTTTCTTTTTTTTTCCATCTTCACCTCTTCTCATTTCCCCAGAGGAGTTCGGAGAGAAATACATTTTGTCTTATGAGTTTCTTGAATCAGATAAAACTCCTGATGGAGACATGACTCGACATGATTGAACAGGCTGTTGTTTGATTAAAATGGATCAATAAGTGTCATAAAGCAACATGTCTGCTCATGTAGCAGCTTTAAATGTGATGGATGAACATTATCTGACAGACCAGACCAGGACAAACTGTATTTTTGTACATTTTCAGATGATTGTTTACAGACATTGCTATCTGCAAATATATAAATGGTTAATCTCTCTTTCTTTAATTTTAATTTATTTCAATCCTCAGAGGAAAGCGCTCCAGAGGGTCATCAATACGGCCCAAAAGATCGCCAGCTGCCCTCCCCCCACACTAGAACAACTACGCAGTTCTCGTTGCATCAAAAAAGCACAGAACATTATAAAGGACTCTTCTCACCCTGGACACTCTCTGTTTGAACTGTTGCCATCAGGCAGACAATTCAGCTCAGTTAATACAAGGACAAACAGATTCAAACCAGGCGGGAACTCCAGTCCTCTGAAATGAAGCCAACGTGGAAGTAACTTAGAGCCGCATTCTATCAAAAGGCCACCAGGGGGCGACCGTCTCTATACAAGTCAATGGAGAATTCACCAACTTCTCACTTGATTTCTAACCTCAGTAAACGTTTTCAAAATGTGTTTATGGTCTCAATCGCTAGTTTAAAGCCTTCTTCAATGCAGTATGATGTTCATTTGGGACATTTTGGCCTCCCTGATTTTATATGTGATGATAAAGCAGGGTATGCATTAGGGCGTGGCTACGTCCTGATTGACAGGTTGATTGACCAATGTCCTCGAGATCCAGCCCTCGCAACCATAGCAACCTTCCCGCTCCGCCCATGGCCCCGCCTCATGCCCATATAAGTAGAATCTGTGTTTTTATTTTTCCCAGCATGCACCTGAAATTTTCAAGATGGCGCTGCCCAGATTAGAAACTATTGGCTTCCGAGCAGCAGTCCACAAACCAATGGGTGACGTCACGGATGTTACGTCCATTTCTTTTATACAGTCTGTGATTCAAACACAGCTTTTATCCTACAGCTATCACTACACTCAATGCTGCTAATTAACACCGTTTACAACTGAATGAAAGTAGAGAAGACGTTTCCTCTCACCTTGGAGTGGTAGGCGTTGCTGTTTTTGGCGACGGCGCACTGACGGTCCACCAGGAAGCAGTACCTCCTCCTCTCCTCAGACAGAGCGTTCTTGTAGCCTTCGGCGATGTAGTTGTCCAGCTCGCTCTGCTTGTTGCTGATGGCCTCCACATACTGGAGAGAAGAAGAGAAGAAGAGAGGAAGAGAAGAAGGAAAGGAGACGTTAGGAAGAATAAAACTCCTTCTAAGTGTTCTGATGAAGTTAGACAGAGGAAGAGTCGGAGGAAACTTCCACTCTGAGAATGAATGAAGAGGAAACAAACTAAGAACATTCAACAATCCTAAATTCTCAAGCAATTCATTTGTTTTAACCTTCCCCCGGCTGTTTGGACTCTTCCTTCCTTCCTTTTTTCCTCCTTTCCTTCTCTCCCTCCCTCCCTCCTTACTCCTTTCCTTCCTTCCTTCCTTCCTTCTCTCCTTACTTCCTTCCTCTTTTCCTCCTTACTTCCTTCCTCTTTTCCTCCTTACTAACTTCCTTCCTCCTTCCCTCCCTTCCTCCCTCCCTCCTTACTCATTTCCTTCCTTCCTGCCTTCCTCCCTCACTCATTTCCTTCCTGCCTTCCTCCCTCATTTCCTTCCTCCTTCCTTCCATACTTCTTTCCTCACTTCCTTCTATCCATTCTTCCTTCCTCCCTCCCTCCTTACTCATTTCCTTCCTGCCTTCCTCCCTCATTTCCTTCCTCCTTCCTTCCATACTTCTTTCCTCACTTCCTTCTATCCATTCTTCCTTCCTCCCTCCCTCCTTACTCATTTCCTTCCTTCCTTCCTTCCTCCCTCATTTCCTTCCATACTTCTTTCCTCACTTCCTTCCTTCCATCCATTCTTCCTTCCTTCCTCTTTTCCTCCTTACTACTTTCCTTCCTTCCTCCTTTCCTCCCTTCCTTCTTTCCTCCCTTCCTTCCTTCCTTCCTTGGCCGGAGGACAACAAGAGGGATAATCTTTGAGCATCAAGAACACTTCAAACTCTCATTGATCAATTGAAGCTTAGAATGACGTCAGCAGATTATTGATTTTGGACATTTTGATGGATTTTTTATGAATTGTGCCTTCATCTAAACTAAAACCACACATCATCATCATCAAACCACAATCATGACATACAGAAACATTTTTTAAAAAGCATAATTTATCTGCTTTTATGTGCTGAACTGAAAATGTCAAACAGCTGGAAAACAAGAACATCCAGACCCAGGTATGCATCGTCTGTTATGTGATAATAATAATCTCTTTCTATTTATTCTCTTTCTTCCAGCGACACCTCGACGTGCACGAAGGTAGAAAAGGTGATTCCAACATTATACTCATTCTCCTCAGGTTCATTTATATAACGGAGGGTGAGGGTTCAGTGCTGAGGTGTGTGTGTATGTGTGTGTGTGTGTGTGTGTGTGTGTGTGTGTTTGCAGCCTACACACACTGCTCAAACATCACAGAAGTCAAACTGACCCCGTCTGTTCGGACTGTTCCTTCTTTCCTCCCTTCCTTCTAACCTTCCTCCCTCTTTCTTTCTTTCTTCCTTGCTCCCTCCTACCTCCCTTCCTCCCTCCCTCCTTTCCTACCTTCCTTCTTCCTTCCTCCCTTCTCTCTGTCCTTCCTCCCTCCTTTCCTTCCTTCCTTCCTCCTTTCTTCCCTCCCTCCCTCCCTCCCTTCCATCCTTCCTTCCTTCCTTCTTCCCTCCCTTCCTTCCTTCTGTCCTTCCTCCCTCTTTCTTTCTTTCTTTCTTCATCTTTTCCTTTCTCCCTCCCTCACTCCCTCCTACCTTCCTCCCTCCCTCCCTTTCTTCCTTCTTCCTCCTTTCCTTCCTTTTTCCTCCCTTCCATCCTTCCTTCCTCCCCCCCTCCATTCCTTCTTCCCTCCCTTCCTTCCTTCCTCCCTCCCTTCCTTACTTCCTTCCATCCTTCCTTCCCTCCCTTCCATCCTTCCTTCCTCCCCCCCTCCATTCCTTCTTCCCTCCCTTCCTTCCTCCTCCCCTCCATTCCTTCTTCCCTCCTTTCCTTCTTTCTTCCTTCCTCCTTTCCTCCCTCCCTCCCTTCCATCCTCCCTCCCTTCCATCCTTCCTCCCTCCCTTTCATCCTTCCTTCCTTCTTCCTCCTTTCCTTCCTTCCTTCCTTGACTTGAGGACAACAGGATTTGAAATGAGGAATTAACTTTGACGTGATTCCAACATTCTCCTCAGGTTCCTTTATATAACGGAGCAGGTCCAGTGCTGAGGTGTGTGTGTGTGTGTGTGTGTGTGTGTGTGTGTGTGTGTGTGTGTGTGTGTGTGTGTGTTCGCTTGCAGCCTACACACACTGCTCAAACATCACAGAAGTCTCAAACTGTTGACAGGATTTTAAATGAGGCGTTAACTTCCTGTAACGCTGAGCTATAATCACCATCACACATTAAACCTGCTAATTAGCTCATTCATTAACTTAATAGATTTCATTTATTATTGTCTTCATCTCACACTTCTCCTCACATTAAACATGTTATTAACCTTCCTGTCATCCCCGGGTCAAACTGACCCCGTCTGGTTTTTTACTGTTCCTTCTTCCTTCCCTTTTTCCTTCCTCCATCCCTCCTTCTTTCATTTCCTCCTTCCTTCCTTCCTCCCTCCCTCCCTCCCTCCCTCCTTCCATTCCTTCTTCTTCACTTCCTTCTCTCTTCCTCCCTTCCATCTTAATCTGAGAATAAAAAAAGGAGGGAAGAAAGGAAGGAAGGAAGGGAGGGAGGGAGGGAGGAAGGAAAGGAGAAAGAAGGAAGGAAAGGATGAAGGGAGGAAGGTAAGAGGGAGGGAAGAAGGAAGGAAGGAATTCCCTCCTCCTTTCCTTCCTTCTTCCTTCCTTCATTCCCTCCCCCTTTCCTTCCTTCCTTCTTCCTCCCTTCCTTCCTTGCCCCTTTCTTTCCTTCCTTCCTCCTTTCTTTCCTTCCATCCCCCCTTTCTTTCCTTCCTTCCTCCTTTCTTTCCTTCCGTCCTCCCTCCTTTCCTTCCTCCCCCCTTCATCCCTCCTTTCCTTCCATCTTCTTCACTTCCTTCTCCCTTCCTCCATTCCATCTTTCCTTCCTCCCCCTTTCCTTCTTTCTTCTTCCCTTCCTTCCTTGACATGAGGACAACAGGAGGGCTAAAGGGATATTCTGTAGTTTTCTGATCATATATATCAGATATTGTCATAATTTGTCAAATTTAAAAAGTAGGTTCATTTTACTTTTGAAAAGGAAAGGAAAGGAAAGGAAAGGACAGGACAGGACAGGACAGGACAGGACAGGACAGGACAGGACAGGACAGGACAGGACAGGAAAGGACAGGACAGGACAGGAAAGGACAGGACAGGACAGGAAAGGAAAGGAAAGGAAAGGAAAGGAAAGGAAGGAAGGGAGATTAAAGTAGTCTTAATTATAATTATTGTGATATTGTAATAAGTCAGTATACTGTAAATGAGTAAATGAGTTGGTGTAAATGAAGCAGGAAGAGAGCAGAGACTAAATAAAGCAACACTTTGAAATATGAACACGTTGCTCTGCAGGCGGAGAGATTTAATTAAAAGATCATATGTAGATTAAAAAAGTAAAAAAGAAGGGAGGAACAGAGAAATGTCAGAGTTTCTCAGGGCGGATCGTTTTATTCTTACGTAATCTAACGAGCAGAGAAACATTAACACAGCCGGAGCTCTGCTGCTGCTTTCATCTAATTATTTATCATCTCACTCAACTGGAGATCTGTTTTACTGTTGGTGATGCACTATTTTATTTATTTTATTTTAATTCAGGGAAACACAGAGAGCTTCATATAGGCCTGCAATTAATAATTATTTTCATTATTGATTATTCTCATGATTTTATTCTCTTGGTTTGTCGTTTGAAACTAGAAATAATTCACATTTCAGAAGCTGGAACCTGAAGATTTTAGGTTTTCTCTTAAAAAAATGACTTAAAATGATTAATCAGTTGTCAAATTAGTAGCTGGATATTTTTATGACAGTCGACTAATTAATTCATCATTTTACACCTGTATTTTCAAACTAATGATAAAAGAACCCAGTTTTGGCTCTTTAAATGGAAGGAGGGAGGGAGAAAGGAAAAGAGGAAGGGAGGAAGGAAGGAAGGAGAGAGGAAATAAGGAAGGGAGGAAGGTAGGGGGGAGGAAGGAAGGAAGGACGGAAGGAAGGTAGGAAGGAAAGAAGGGATTAAGGAAAGGAAGGAAGGAAGGAAGGACAGAGGGATGGAGGGAGAAAGGAAAAGAGGAAGAGAGGAAGGAAGGAAAGAAGGACAGAGGAAAGAAGAAAGGGAGGAAGGAAGGAAAAGAAGAAAGGTAAGAAGGAGGGAGAAAGGAAAAGAGGAAGAGAGGAAGGAAGGAAAGAAGGACAGAGAAAAGAAGGAAGGGATGAAGGGTAGGGGAAGGAAGGAAGGAAAGAAGGAAGGGAGGAAGGTAGGGGAAGGGGGATGGAGGAAGGAAAAAGGACAGAGGAAAGAAGGAAGGGAGGAAGGTAGGGGAAGGAAGGAAGGAAGGGACAGTCAAAACAGACGGTAGGACTTGTCTCACCTTTACTTTACATTAACCCAGGTACTTCATAAAAGATTTAAATAAGATAAAAGAAAAGAGTTTCCTTCCAGTATGAATATAAAGCATCAAACCATTTTTAAAGAGCAGACTCTCTCTCTAACCTCCAGCTGTCCGTCTGCATTAAGCTCGTCACTCAGCCATCGACAGTGAGGTCACGCCTCCGTAATGAGACTAAATAACAGCAGATGAAGCTCCTCTCCTCCTCGTTAGCGCTCAGCGAAGCTAATTTACAGGTAATGACTGTAGAGATGCAGTCTGACTAACCTGTGAGGGGAAAGTTGTTTTTCAAATGAGGTAAAAATGAAAAGAAGCGCTGGAGTATTTAGATTATTTGTTATAATTAAGACAAGCTTAAGCCAATTTAAAAATATGTTTTTAAAAAATAAGTCTGTTTTGACTGTTCCTTCCTTCCTCCCTTCCTTCTTCCTTCCTTCCTTCCTCCTTTCCTTCCTTCCTCCCTCCTTTCCTTCCCTCCCTCTTTCCCTCCTTTCCTTCCTTCCTCCCCCTTTGCTTCCTTCCTCCCTTCTTCCTTTGTCCTTTCCTTCTTTCCTTCATCCTTCCGTTGTCCTTTCCTTCCTTCCTTCCTCCCTCCCTCCTTTCCTTTCTTCTTCCTTCCTTCCTCCCCCCTTTCCTTCCTTCCTTCCGTCCTCCCCCCTTTCCTTCCTTCCTTCCTCCTTCCTTCCTTCCTCCCTTCTTTCCTTTCTTCTTCCTTCCTCCCTCCCTCCCTTCCTCCCTCCCTCCTTTCCTTGATTAATTATTTGATGGGAGAATAGTGAAACGGAAACTGATGCTTCTCTTATTTTTGTTCACATTAAGCCCTTTCAAAAACACATGATTAGTTGTTTTTCTTTGAAGAAGTTTGAACCAGTCTGTTTAACTGGTTTCACTGGTGTTAATCTGCTGATGCACCACATGGAGGAGCCACAGTGTCACACCTTTAAAACCTTTAAAATATCTCTCATGTGACCTTTTGTTCAACTCTTCTTTACAGGAAGCAGATTTAATCAGTAAGGTTCATTCTAAGGTCACAAAACCCAATTATTCTCATTTTCAGGTGATTATAAACTAATTAAAACCTACTTATACATTATTATATTTTATTTCTGCCACTATAGATCCCCTTAAATTTAACACACTGGTCCTTTAACCTTCCTGTTGTCCTCAGGTCAAGGAAGGAAGGGAGGGAGGAAGGATGGAAGGGAGGGAAGATGGGAGGAAGGGAGGAAGAAGGAAGGGATGGATGGAGGGAGGAAGGAAAGGAGAGAGGAAGGAAGGCAGGGAGAACTAAGAAGGGAGGGAGAAAGAAGGAAGAAAGGAAGGGTAGGAGAAGGAAAGAAGGGAGTAAGAAGGAAGGAAAGGGAGGGAAGAAGGGAGGAAGGCAGGAAGAAGGAAGGAAGGGAGGAAAAAGGAAGGAAGGGAGGAAGAAGGAAGGAAGGAAGGGAGGGAAGAAGGGAGGAAGGCAGGAAGAAGGAAGGAAGGGAGGAAGAAGGAAGGAAAGGAGGAAGAAGGAAGGAAAGGAGGAAGAAGGAAGGAAAGGAGGAAGAAGGAAGGAAAGGAGGAAGAAGGAAGGAAAGGAGGAAGAAGGAAGGAAAGGAGGAAGAAGGAAAGGAGAGAGGAAGGAAGGAGGGGAGGAAGAAGGAAGGAATGGAGGGGTGAAGGGAGGGAGGAAGAAGGAAGGAAGGGAGGAAGAAGGAAGGAACCAATCATGCTCCTTTAATTAGACTATTATACTATAATACAAAAAGAAAGGAGCCATTTCTGAGAGGTGAACATGCTCCTTTATGTGAGCTGCAGACTCACTGATGATGAGTTATTATATATGTGCACTGTGAGCAGAGGAAGAGGAAGATGAAGATGAAGATGAAGGCCAGCTGTGAGTCATAAATGATGAGTGGAGGTGGAAAAGCTTTCAGGTACTAAACAAACCACAGCGATGTCTCTGAGGTCGGAGCTGTCAATCATCTCTAACTGACAGATGACAGATCAATAACCTCCCACTGCTTATTTAACTGAGGAAGGAAGGGAGGAAAGGAAGGAAGGAAGGAAGGAAAGAAGGAAGGAAGGGAGGGAGGGAGGGAGAAAGGAAGGGAGGGAGGGAGAAAGGAAAAAAGGAAGAGAGGAAGGAAGGAGAGAAGGACAGAGGAAAGAAGGAAGGGAGGAAGGAAGGAAAAGAAGAAAGGTAGGATAGAAGGAAGGAAGGTAGGAATGAAGGAAGGGGGGAAGGGAAGGAAGGAAGAAAGGAAGGGAGGGAGAAAGGAAAAGAGGAAGAGAGGAAGGAAAGAAGGACAGAGGAAAGAAGGAAGGTAGGAAGGAAGGTAGGAAGGCAGGAAGGAAGGAAGGAAGGAAGGAAGGAGGAAAAAGGGAGGAAGGTAGTAGGGAGGGACGGAGGGATGAAGGGAGGGAGGGAGAAAGGAAAAGAGGAAAGGAGGAAGGAAGGAAAGAAGGACAGAGGAAAGAAGGAAGGGAGGAAGGAAGGAAAAGAAGAAAGGTAGGAAGGAAGGTAGGAAGGGAGGAAGGAAGGAAAAGAAGAAAGGTAGGAAGGAAGGTAGGAAGGAAGGAAGGAAATGAAGGAAGGGAGGAAGGAAGGAGGAAAAAAGGGAGGAAGATAGGAGGGAGGGACGGAGGGATGGAGGGAGGGAGGAGGGAGGGAGAAAGGAAAAGAGGAAAGGAGGAAGGAAGGAAAGAAGGACAGAGGAAAGAAGGAAGGGAGGAAGGAAAGAAAAGAAGAAAGGTAGGAAGGAAGGTAGGAAGGGAGGAAGGAAGGAAAAGAAGAAAGGTAGGAAGGAAGGTAGGAAGGTAGGAAGGAAGGAAGGAAATGAAGGAAGGGAGGAAGGAAGGAGGAAAAAAGGGAGGAAGATAGGAGGGAGGGACGGAGGGATGGAGGGAGGGAGGAGGGAGGGAGAAAGGAAACGAGGAAAGGAGGAAGGAAGGAAAGAAGGACGGAGGAAAGAAGGAAGGAAGGAAGGAAGGAATGACAGATCAATAACCTTCCACTGCTTATTTAACTGAAACTACTTCCTGTTAACTGTAGAAAGGAAGTCAGTAGCAGGTGTGTTTATGTTTGGACAGGTGATGATTATCGGAGAGTCTGTCAACAACGCTCATCACAAGAAAAAAAGAAAGTAGAAGTGGTCAAACCGGTTTCTGTCGAGCCTCAAGCATTCCTCGAGTCCTCCAGGAAAGATATATGTGTGTGTGTTTGTGTGTGTGTGTGTGTGTGTGTGTGTGTGTGTGTGTGTGTGTGTGTGTGTGTGTGTGTGTGTGTCAGTGAATTATACAAGCTCAGAACTGAAATATAACTATATAATAAGTCGTTTTTGGTATTTATATGTTCATCAGAAGCTCCACAATACGATATTATCACGATACTTGAGTCACAATACTACAATAGCGTATTAGGGCCATATAAGTTAAAAAATATACTGACCTGGAGGAAGGAGGGGGGGGGGGTAATATTCTGAAAGAAAAGTCACAAATTTGCAACTTTAATCTCAGAAAGAGTTTTTTTACTCTGAATTTTCTCTGTTTTTTTCTCCCCTCCTCCCGGTCAGTATTTTTTATTTATTTATTTTTTTACATATGGCCCTAATATGCCGTCATACGATACAATATTATTATTGCGGTTTGAATTATATTGCCATATATTGCAATTAGTTCACTTTTTTCAACTGTAAATGATGAACTTCCTGCTGCACGCTGACTGTCACCTCTGCTGACCTCACCAAAAACCAAACTAGTCTAGAGCCATCTAGTGGACTGAACACGCAATTGATTTTATTATTCTATATCTTT
Source organism: Scomber japonicus (assembly GCF_027409825.1). Classification (NCBI taxonomy): domain Eukaryota; kingdom Metazoa; phylum Chordata; class Actinopteri; order Scombriformes; family Scombridae; genus Scomber; species Scomber japonicus. The sequence continues at coordinate 3,843,198 of NC_070597.1, read as the reverse complement.
ATTATTCCATTATTCTTAGCAGGTTATTTGGGATTTATGAAGTAATCCTGTATCAAAGCCTAGTTATAAAACTTCAGCTGATATTATACTTATATGATGCATAAACTAAAAAGCTTATGTTCACATGTAATTACTGTATATTATAAATAATCAGCTGTGAGCTCTCAGCATGACAGAGCCTTTAAATAGCAGCTAGGTTTATTATACAGTACATTATATCATATACAGGATGTCATATGTTCTGTCATGAATCGTGTTTCATTTAGTTTCTATATGCACGAGTAAAAGCAGGAAAATCATTAAGTATAGTTTAATAAACAAATCCCTGGAGGAGGAAAAGCACTTTGAGAGACATTAAAACTACATTTATGCTCCAGAGCTTCACTTTGCTTTTCATTATTTAAGTAGTTTGAACACATCAGACCTGCAGTACGCTGTGATGGCTTCAGATATGGAGCCCTAATTAGATTCCAACTGGCTTTTCATGCCACTGTCAATCAGCTGCCCTCCCTGTTCCCCCCCTGCTGCCCCCCCATCGCCCCCCTGCCGCCCCCCCTGCTGCACCCTCCTCCCCGCTCCATCCACAAAATATAAAACCGAGCCAAAAGCTGCTGCTGGTTTCTGCTGACAGTCAGCACGGTCAGCATTTGCTAGAGGCGACTGTGTGTGTGTGTGTGTGTGTGTGTGTGTGTGTGTGTGTGTGTCCAGTATTTATCGACTTATTTCACATTAAAGATGGCCGCTGTGTAAAACACGGAGGTGAGTGAAGTTAAAACAGATGCTCTCCTTTAAATTAAAAAACAACTTCACAGACACACAAGTTCAAGCTCTGTGTGATGCTTTATGTCAAGGAAGGAAGGAAGGAAGGAAGGAAGGGAGGAAGGAAGGAAGGAAGGAAGGAAGGAAGGAAGGAAGGAAGGAAGGAAGGGAGGAAGGAAGGAAGGAAGGAAGGGAGGAAGAAGGAAAGAAAGGAGGGAGGAAGGAAGAAAAGAAGGGAGGAAGGAAGGAAGGAAGGAAAGAAGGAAGGAAGGAAGGGAGGAAGAAGGAAAGAAAGGAGGGAGGAAAGAAGGGGAGAAGGGAGGAGGAAGGAAGGAAGGAAAAGAAGGAAGAAGGAAGGAAGGAAAGGTGAAAGGGAGAATGGAAGGAAGGAAAGGAGGGAGGAAGGAAGGAAGGAAGGAAGGAAGGAAGGGAGGAAGAAGGAAAGAAACAAGGGAGGAAAGAAGGAGGGAAGGGAGGAGGAAGGAAGGAAGGAAAGACAAAAGGGAGAAAGGAAGGAAGGAAAGAAGGAAAGTAGAAAGGAAGGAAGGAAGGGAGGAAGAAATAAAAAGAAAGGGACATCTTTTCAAACAGGAAATGGCAGCCTAGGTCGTTGTAACTATGGTGATCATCTCTGCGTTATATAAATATAAATTATACTATATACGTTTTTTACACTAAGCTCCACATATAAACTATCAGCAGGTCTTAGTCTGTAAGTTTTTCTTTCAAGAAAGGAAAATAATTGGGTTTTTTCTTTTTAGAAGCCTGAATAAGTCGTAAAAATATCCAAAAAGAAGCAAAAGATATGAAGATTATGTAACTTCATTTAGATTTTTCTTAATTTGTATCTGAATAAATCATCCTGAGACTTCTCACATTCATTTCAGGATCCATTCTGGGAACTGGACCCACTTAAGAAAAAGCAGTTAATTTAAAGTTGTTGTCCTCGAGTAAAGGAAGAAAGGGAGGAAGGAAGGAAGGGAGGGAGGAAGGAAGGAAGGAAGGAAGGAAGGAAGGAAGGAAGGAAGGAAGGAAGGAAGGACGGAAGAAGGAAGGGAAGGAGGAAGGAAGGAAGGAAGGAAGGAAGGAAGGGAGGGAGGAAAGGAAGGAGGAAGGGAAGGAGGAAGGAAGGATGGATGGAAAGAAGGACAGAGGAAAGAAAGAGAGAAGGAGGGAGGGAGGGAGGAAAGAAGGAAGGGAGGAAGGAAGGAAGGAAGGAAGGAAGGAAGGAAGGAAGGAAGGGAGGGAGGAAGGGAAGGAGGAAGGAAGGATGGATGGAAAGAAGGACAGAGGAAAGAAAGAGAGAAGGAGGGAGGGAGGAAGGAAGGAAGGAAGGAAGGAAGGAAGGAAGGAGGAAGGAAGGAGGAATGAATATAAGAAAGGAAGGAAAGAAGGAGGGACTGAATAGAAGGAAGGAAGGAAGGAAGGAGGGAATGAATGAATGAAAGAAAGGGAGGAAGGAAGGAAGGAAGGCTCTGGCTATAATTTCACTTCATGTCTCATCACAGCTTGTCCTCTTCTATTCTCTCAATCAGCCCTATTGTTTGATGCCACACACACACACACACACACACACACACACACACACACACACACACACACACACACACACACACACACACACACACACACACACACACACACACACACACACACACTCTGATGACGTGCTTCTACTTCCTGTGAGCTCATCTCAGTTAAAAAACGTGACAGAAACCAGAAACCAGAAAAACCGAGTCAGCAGGTGGAGAGTATTTCACACACTTCACATTTCTCACATTCTCCTTCAACCATCGACTCTTTCTTTCTTTCTTCTACATGACGGGACGATAATGATGTTTATTTATTTCTGTTACTCCTCTACGCTCACACACTCTGATGAAAAGCTGAAATATCCTCTAAAGATGCTTCCTGAGGCCAAGAGCTTTTCTTAATAGATTCATACAGAGAGAGAGAGAGAGAGAGAGAGAGAGAGAGAGAGAGGCAGAGAGAGAGAGAGGCAGAGAGAGAGAGATAGAGAGAGAGAGAGAGAGAGAGAGAGAGAGCAGAGAGAGAGAGAGGCAGAGAGAGAGAGAGAGAGAGAGAGAGAGAGAGAGAGAGAGAGAGAGAGAGAGAGAGAGAGAGACAGAGAGAGAGAGACAGAGAGAGAGGAAAGGAAGGAAGGAAGGGAAGAAGAAGGAAGGAAGGAAGGAAGGAAGGAAGGAGAAGGAAGGAAGGAAAGGAGAGAGGAAGAAGGAAGGAAGGAAGGAAGGAAAGGAGGAAGGAAAGGAGGGAGGAAGGAAGGAAAGAAGGAAGGAAGGAAGGAGAAGGAAGGAAAGGAGAGAGGAAGAAGGAAGGAAGGAAGGAAAGAAGGAAGGAAGGAAAGGAGGAAGGAAAGGAGGGAGGAAGGAAGGAAAGGAGGAAGAAAAGAAAGGAGGGAGGGAGGGAGGAAGGAAGAAAGTAAGGAAGGAAGGAAGGAACTTCTCAAATAAATTAATAAATTATCCTTTTTATGTATTTTTTCTTTAATCATAGAAACATTTGAGCCAACAAGCGTCCACAGAGAGAAACTTCCAGGCTTTACACAAACATACTGTCTGCTATAAGCACCCAGAGACTCTTATATACACACATATATAAATATATATAAATATATAAATATCTTTATAATATAAACTGTATATCTTCCATATTGTAATATTGTGAAGTCAAAGCTGCAGATCTGTGCTGTGAGCTCCGCGGTGCAGGACGCTGCCTGCCAACGCTGCGTTCCCACGACGACCCATATGATGCACAGCAGGAACCGCATAAAGACACACGGCAGTATGTACACAACACACACACATACACACACACACACACACACACACACACACACACACATACACATACACACTCTCTCTCTCTCTAACACACACTAACACACACACACACACACACACACAGTTTCCTTCCTCCATCCCCCTTTTTTACGTCCTTCTGTCTTTCCTTCTTCCCTCCCTCCTTCTTTCCTTCCTCCCTCCCTCCTTCTCTCTTTCTTTCCTCCCCATTACCTTCCCTCTTTTCCTTTGTCCCTCCCTCCCTCCCTGCTTCCTTCTTTCCTCCCTCCCTCACACCTTCCCCTTCCTTCATTCTTTCCTTTCCTTTCCTCCCTTCCTTCCTTCTTCCTTCTTTCCTCTGTCCTTCTTTCTTCCTTCCTCTTTTCCTTTCTCCCTCCCTTCCTTCCTTCTTTCCTCCCTCCCTCCTACCTTCCTTCATTCTTTCCTTTCCTCCCTTCCTTCCTCCGTCCTTTCCTTCTTCCTTCCTTCCTTTATTCCTTTCTTTCATTCTTCCTCCCTCCTTCCTTCCCTCCTTGACTCAAGGACAACAGGAGGGTTAATAAGTGTGGATGCTGACATCTGTCCTTCCTTCCTCCCTCCCTCCTTCTTTCCTTCCCTCCTTCCTTCCTTCTTCCCACCCTCCCTCCCTTCCTCTTTTCCTTTTTCCTTCCTCCCTCCTTTCCTTCCTTCTTTCCCCCTCCCTGCTCCCTTCCTTCCTTCATTCTTTCCTTTCCTCCCTTTCTTCCTCCCTCCTTTCCTTCCTTCTTCATCCCTTTCTTTCTTTCATTCTCCCTCCCTGCTTCCTTCTTTCCTCCCTCCCTCCTTCTTTCCTTCCTTCATTCTTTCCTTTCCTCCATTTCTTCCTCCCTCCTTTCCTTCCTTCTTCATCCCTTCCTTTCTTTCATTCTCCCTTTCTCCCTGCTTCCTTCTTTCCTCCCTCCCTCCTTCTTTCCTTCTTTCATTCTTTCCTTTCCTCCGTTTCTTCCTCCCTCCTTTCCTTCCTTATTCCTCCCTTCCTTCCTTCCTTTCATTCTTCCTCCCTCCTTTCCTTCCTTCTTCTCCCTCCCTCCCTTCCTTACTTTCTTTCATTCTTCCTCCCTCCTTTCCTTCCTTCTTCCTTCTTCCTCCTTTCCTTCCTTCTTCCTCCTTTCCTTCCTTCTTCCTCCTTTCCTTCCTCCCTCCCTCCTTTCCTTCCTTCCTTCCTTTGTGATAGTTATCATTCTTAGAGTGGACGGCCCTTTAAAGGATAAAGTGCAGGAGCCCATATGATCATTTTAACATATAAATATCTTTATTAATCTTTTTTTAAATGTAAGTGATGCAGGACTAAATCTACAGTCCTCCTCCTTCTGTGCAAAAATGAATTTAAAAGTTTATCTGCAGTTATAATCTGAAGCTTCAGCAGCCTGAGATGATCTTATCAAGGGAATATCTTATTCCACTGTCTCCTATCTTATTCTTTTTAGTATAAAATTCCCTTTCTGTGTTTCCCTGTTGAGCTGCAGTGAAGTGATATTGAAAAAAAAAAAAAGACAGTAACTTTGAAAGATGTTCACTTGATTTGTCAAATTAGGGCAACTGAGACCTCGTGTTAGCTTCAGATAAATATTTCAACACTTCTTTTTTTTTGCACTTTAACTTTCATTAGAAGCACATCGGACCTTTTCATTGCCAATAAGAAGAAGAAGAAGAAGAAGAAGCTGTCCTTTAATGAGGAAGTTAAAATCCCCTTTAGTGGTTCTAGTTTTTGATTTTGAAATACACTAACCTCTGAAATTCATATTAACCCTCCTGTTGTCCTCAAGTCAAGGAAGGAAGGAAGGAAGGAAGAAGAAAAGAAAGGAAGGAAGGGAAGGAGGAAGGAAGGAAAGGAGGGAGGGGGGGAGACAGAAAGGAAGGAAAGGGGGGAGGAAGAAGGAAGTAAAGGAAGGAAGGGAAGGAGGAAGGAAGGAAGGAAAGGGGGGAGGAAGAAGAAAGTAAAGGAAGGAAGGGAAGGAGGAAGGAAGGAAGGAAAGGGGGGAGGAAGAAGAAAGTAAAGGAAGGAAGGGAAGGAGGAAGGAAGGAAGGAAGTAAGGAAGGAAGGAAGGAAGAAGGAAGAGAAGAAGGAAGGAAGGAAGGAAGGAAGGTAGGAGGGAGGGAGGAAAGAAGAAAGGAAAGATGGGGATGGAGGAAAGAAAGAAGGAAGGGAGGACAGAGAGGAAGGAAAGAGAGAAGGATATATCCTAAACGTTCAGCTCATGCAGAGAGATGAAGCGACCGTCGGCTCTCTCAGCTGATTCGGGACTTTCACGCCCGATAATCCCTTAAACCTCCAGAGGAAACCGAAGAGACTTTTGATACTGAGTGTTTCCTCATAGCTGCAGCTTCCCCCTCCTCTTCCCCTTCCTCTTCCCCCTTCCTCTTCCTCCTCCTCTTCCCTCAGTATCGATTTTTATAACAACAAACCCGGCCATCCGCTGCAGCAACACTAACAATTACACAATGATTACCTCCGCTGCTGCTGCTGCTGTACAGAGCGGCTCGGCACAATTAACCCTCCACCTCTGACACAATGCTTCCTCTGAGCTTCCTCTGAGCTTCCTCTGGGCTTCCTCTGAGCTTCCTCTGACACAGTGCTTCCTCTGAGCTTCCTCTGGGCTTCCTCTGACACAGTGCTTCCTCTAAGCTTCCTCTAAGCTTCCTCTGAGCTTCCTATGAGCTTCCTCTGACATAGTGCTTCCTCTGTGCTTCCTCTGAGCTTCCTCTGACACAGTGCTTCCTCTGAGTTTCCTCTGGGCTTCATCTGAACTTCCTCTGACACGGTGCTTCCTTTGAGCTTCCTTTGTGCTTCCTCTGAGCTTCCTCTGTGCTTCCTCTGACACAGTGCTTCCTCTGAGCTTCCTCTGTGCTTCCTCTATGCTTCCTCTGAGCTTCCTCTGAGCTGCCACCATGAATTAAAGCTACACACTGTCCACTTCAATCTTCATTTAGCCAGATATGTCTTTTACTGTGTGTGTAGTAGTATGTAGTATAGAAGTATGTAGTATAGAAGTATGTAGTATGTAGTATAGAAGTATGTAGTATGAAGTATGTAGTATAGAAGTATGTAGTATGTAGTATAGAAGTATGTAGTATGTAGTATAGAAGTATGTAGTATGTAGTATAGAAGTATGTAGTATGCAGTATAGAAGTATGTAGTATGTAGTATAGTAGTATGTAGTATAGAAGTATGTAGTATAGAAGTATGTAGTATAGAAGTATGTAGTATGTAGTATAGAAGTATGTAGTATAGAAGTGTGTAGTATAGAAGTATGTAGTATGTAGTATAGAAGTATGTAGTATAGAAGTGTGTAGTATAGAAGTATGTAGTATAGAAGTGTGTAGTATAGAAGTATGTAGTATGTAGTATAGAAGTATGTAGTATAGAAGGATGTAGCATGTAGTATAGAAGTATGTAGTATGTAGTGTAGTAGTATGTAGCATGTAGTATAGAAGTATGTAGTATGTAGTGTAGAAGTATGTAGTATGTAGTGTAGAAGTATGTAGCATGTAGTATAGTAGTATGTAGTATAGAAGTATGTAGTATAGAAGTGTGTAGTATAGAAGTATGAAGTATGTAGTATAGTAGTATGTAGTATAGAAGTATGTAGTATGTAGTATAGAAGTATGTAGTATGTAGTATAGAAGTGTGTAGTATAGTAGTATGTAGTATGTAGTATAGAAGTATGTAGTATAGAAGTATGTAGTGTGTAGTATAGAAGTATGTAGTGTAGAAGTATGTAGTATAGAAGTATGTAGTATGTAGTATAGAAGTATGTAGTATATAAGTATGTAGTATAGAAGTATGTAGTATGTAGTATAGTAGTATGTAGCATGTAGTATAGTAGTATGTAGTATAGAAGTATGTAGTATGTAGTATAGTAGTATGTAGTATAGAAGTATGTAGTATAGAAGTATGTAGTATAGAAGTATGTAGTATAGAAGTATGTAGTATGTAGTATAGAAGTATGTAGTATAGAAGTATGAAATATGTAGTATAGAAGTATGTAGTCTAGAAGTATGTAGTATGTAGTATAGAAGTATGCAGTATGTAGTATAGAAGTATGCAGTGTGTAGTATAGAAGTATGTAGTATAGAAGTATGAAGTATGTAGTATAGAAGTATGAAGTATGTAGTATGTAGTATAGAAGTATGAAGTATGTAGTATAGAAGTATGTAGTATGTAGTATAGAAGTATGTAGTATGTAGTATAGAAGTATGTAGTATGTAGTATAGAAGTATGTAGTATGCAGTATAGTAGTATGTAGTATAGAAGTATGTAGTACGCGGTTTCGAGCCTCTCTCTCTCTGTACTGTCTCCTCTTCCTGTCGGAGTGCGGAGGAGAGCAGCTGATCAGACAGACAGCGCCTCACATCGCAGCAGCTGTGCAGGTTGTATAAGAACGGCCCCCGCGTGTCACCATGACGCCCACGCGTGTCACCATGACGCCCACGCGGAGACTCACACCCGTCTCCACCTCACGCCTCCGCTCAAGCAGTTACCTGAACATGAGGGAAGTAAAGCTCTCAGCTGGCTCACCTGGCCCACATATAAACAAACGTTATGTAACGGAGGAGGAAGCTAATGAAGAGCAGCCACTAATGAACGCTGAGAGTTAGGAGAGAGAAAGTTGGATTAAATATACTTCCTGTCGTCCTCCCGGGTCAAATTGACCCTGTCTGTTTTGACTGTTCCTTCTTTCCTCCCTTCCTTCCTTCTGTCTGTCCTTCATCCCTCCCCCTTTTCTTTCTTCCTTCCTTTCCTCCATCCTTCCTTCCTTTCCTCCATCCTTCCTTTCTTCCCTCCATCCTTCCTTTCTTCCTTCCTTCCCTTCCTTCTTTCCTTTCCTTCCGTCCTTCTTTCCTCTGTCCTTCTTTTCTTCCTTCCTCCCTTCCTATTTTTCCTTTCTCCCTCCCTCCTACCTACCTTCCTTCCTTCTTTCCTCCCTCCCTCCTACCTTCCTTCCTCTCCTTCTTTCCCTCGTCCTTCCTTCCTTTGCTTCTTTCCCTCCGTCCTTCCTTCCTTTTGTTCTTTCCCTCCTTCCTTCCTCCCCCCTTTCCTTGCTTCCCTCCCTCCTTTCCTCCCTTCTTCCTCCCTCCCTCCTTTCCTTCTTCCTCCCTTCTTTCTTTATCTGTTTTATCTGTGATTGATTGATTCTCGTGTTTTATTTCCCAATTCTCCCATTAGGAAGTATTTTATAAGAGCTGTTTGACTACATCGATGAAGTGTTGCTGCAGTTTTAATCCTCTTCTTGTCTTCCAGTTTAAAGGTAAAGGTTTAAATTATCCCCCATTTCTGTGTTAGCCATTATATTAACACAGGTTTTACATATGGAAATTATTGGAAATGATGGTCAAAAGGCTTCATTTAAATTAAACTATACCTCATTTTTGAGTTAACACCTGTCCTCAAAATTGACAAAATCTATGTATTTGTGCCGTTTAGCTCTCAAATGTTTGGTACAGTGATTTTGACTTTTAGCTTTCTCTATCTCCGTCCCTCTGACTGTGCAGAGCCTCGCAGACTGGCACCCAAACTGTGTGTTTTCCCAGTCGGGGGTCTCATCCCATTCAGCTCAATGCATCCTATCCCATCAGCGCCGGCAGCAGTCACGGATTACCAGCCGCACTGAAGCCCAAATCCCCCCCCCCTCCCCTCCCCCAACCCCCGCCCATAACTTTTAGGGAGGGGAACAGCATGTGAGAGCCAAACCCTGTGGGGCAGTAAAGTGTGTGCTGCACTGCCGAATGAAGAACCAGCCTGAAAAAATAAACCCTGCAGATTGCACCGAAAATAAAAACACACAGAATGATGAATTACGAGGAAACGAGTGAAGCCAGCAGGATCAGTATCATCCTCTCCTGGCTCCGTTTGATGGAGACCATAATGATCCTCCAGAGCTTCCTCATTGATTCATAGAAAAAGGAAGGAAAGGAAGGAAGGAAGGAAGGACGGAGGAAAGAAGGAAGGAGAGAGGGAGAAAGGAAAAGAGGAAGGGAGGAAGTAAGAGAAGAAGGAAGGGAGGACGGAAAGGGGGAGAAAGAAAGAGAGAAGGTGGGAGGGAGGAAGGAAAAGAGGAAGGGAGGGAAGAAGGAAGGGAGGACGGAAGGGGTGAGAAAGAAAGAGAGAAGGAGGGAGGGAGGGAGGGAGGAAGGAAAGGAAGGAAGGGAGGAAGGAAGGAAGGAAAGAAAGAAGGAGGGAGGGAGCGAATGAATGACGCCAGCAGGATCAGTATCATCCTTTCTTGGCTCTGTGTGATGGAGACATTTGGTGGTCTTCTATCAGACCATAAGGATCCTCCACAGCTTCCTCATTGATTCATAGAAAAAGCACCCACACACACACACACACACACACACACACACACACACACACACACACACACACACACACACACACACACACACACACACACACACACACACACACACACACACACACACACACACACACACTGACCTGCATCTCCTTGTCTCCGTACTTGGACGGGTGCTTGCTTCCCTGGCTCTTTCGGCGCAGCTTCTTCAGCTCAGCTTGGCACTTCTCCAAACTCTCCCCTTTGCTCTTGTGCTCCATCTGGTACTTCTTCAGAGCAGCCTGAGGAGGGCAGCACACAGTCAGCAGGGGTTGACATTATACTGCATGCTCCAGTCAGCAAGGAAAGGAGAGAGGAAGGGAGGAAGGAAGGAAGGAAGGCAGGAAGTAGGAGGGCAGCACACAGTCAGCAGGGGTTGACATTATGCTGCATGCTCCAGTCAGGAAGGAAAGGAGAGAGGAAGGGAGGAAGGAAGGAAGGGAAGGAAGGAAGTAGGAGGGCAGCACACAGTCAGCAGGGGTTGACATTATACTGCATGCTCCAGTCAGGAAGGAAAGGAGAGAGGAAGGGAGGAAGGAAGGAAGGGAAGGAAGGAAGTAGGAGGGCAGCACACAGTCAGCAGGGGTTGACATTATACTGCATGCTCCAGTCAGGAAGGAAAGGAGAGAGGAAGGGAGGAAGGAAAGGAAGGAAGTAGGAGGGCAGCACACAGTCAGCAGGGGTTGACATTATACTGCATGCTCCAGTCAGGAAGGAAAGGAGAGAGGAAGGGAGGAAGGAAAGGAAGGAAGTAGGAGGGCAGCACACAGTCAGCAGGGGTTGACATTATACTGCATGCTCCAGTCAGGAAGGAAAGGAGAGAGGAAGGGAGGAAGGGAAGGAAGGAAGTAGGAGGGCAGCACACAGTCAGCAGGGGTTGACATTATACTGCATGCTCCATTCAGGAAGGAAAGGAGAGAGGAAGGAAGGAAGGGAAGGAAGGAAGTAGGAGGGCAGCACAGTCAGCAGGGGTTGACATTATACTGCATGCTCCAGTCAGGAAGGAAAGGAGAGAGGAAGGGAGGAAGGGAAGGAAGGAAGTAGGAGGGCAGCACATAGTCAGCAGGGGTTGACATTATACTGCACGCTCCATTCAGGAAGGAAAGGAGAGAGGAAGGGAGGAAGGGAAGGAAGGAAGGAAGGAAGGAAGGAGGGCAGCACACAGTCAGCAGTGGTTGACATTATACTGCATGCTTCAGTCAGCAAGGAAAGGAGAGAGGAAGGGAGGAAGGGAAGGAAGGAAGTAGGAGGGCAGCACACAGTCAGCAGGGGTTGACATTATACTGCATGCTCCATTCAGGAAGGAAAGGAGAGAGGAAGGAAGGAAGGAAGGGAGGAAGGAAGTAGGAGGGCAGCACACAGTCAGCAGGGGTTGACATTATACTGCATGCTCCATTCAGGAAGGAAAGGAGAGAGGAAGGAAGGAAGGAAGGGAGGAAGGAAGTAGGAGGGCAGCACATAGTCAGCAGGGGTTGACATTATACTGCACACTCCATTCAGGAAGGAAAGGAGATAGGAAGGGAGGAAGGGAAGGAAGGAAGGAAGGAGGGCACCACACAGTCAGCAGGGGTTGACATTATACTGCATGCTCAACTCAGGAAGGAAAGGAGAGAGGAAGGAAGGGAAGGAAGGAAGGAAGGTAGGAGGGCAGCACACAGTCAGCAGGGGTTGACATTATACTGCATGCTCCAGTCAGGAAGGAAAGGAGAGAGGAAGGGAGGAAGGAAGGAAGGGAAGGAAGGAAGTAGGAGGGCAGCACATAGTCAGCAGGGGTTGACATTATAATACTGCATGCTCCATTCAGGAAGGAAAGGAGAGAGGAAGGATGGAAGGGAGGAAGGGAAGGAAGTAGGAGGGCAGCACACAGTCAGCAGGGGTTGACATTATACTGCATGCTCCATTCAGGAAGGAAAGGAGAGAGGAAGGGAGGAAGGGAAGGAAGGAAGTAGGAGGGCAGCACACAGTCAGCAGGGGTTGACATTATACTGCATGCTCCAGTCAGGAAGGAAAGGAGAGAGGAAGGAAGGAAGGGAAGGAAGGAAGTAGGAGGGCAGCACACAGTCAGCAGGGGTTGACATTATACTGCATGCTCCAGTCAGGAAGGAAAGGAGAGAGGAAGGGAGGGACCCCCAATGTTTGATATTATGACTCTAAAATATGGTAAAGTGCCTTTAAATGCCCAAATTTGGGACTTTGGGGTGGGACACAGAATTTTTATTGTGTGGTTGAACTCCCTCAAAATTTCTTATTAGCTAAAATCCCCAAATTTGCACATTATTTATACGTCAAACTTTGGTCAAATGCCAAAGTTTGTAATTTCCTACAACCCATAAACATGTCAGTACTCTCAGATTTTAGTTATGAACCCCAAATTGTATCACAGTGCCCCCAAATCTAAGATATCAATAAAAAAAATGCACAAAATTTAGTCCAGTGCCAATAATTAGTTATTTTCTACAACCAAAAAACATCCAAGTGCTTTCAGATTTTTGCTATGAACCTCCAAATCATTCATAAATCCTGACATTCATTCATCCCATGCATGGTCGCAGCAGCTGGAGCCTTTCCCAGCATGCACTGGGCCAGAGTCTGGGTATACAGTACTGTCACAGCAGCAGCAGCATTATATTCTGAATGTGAGCAACGAACATGACAAACAACTTACAGCACAGAAAACATCAATACAGAGTTTAAAGCCGGAGGTTATTACGCAGCTCTGGATTCCATTTGCATTTAAATGCATCATATTTTCTGAGTGTAATGATGAGAACGAGCCTCCGAACACGCTGCTACACCCGCTGTCGAGGATGATGAAACGTGTTCGGGACGCCTTCCAAACTACTGATTACCATAAATTAATTTATCTGTTTACTTCTTTTTTTTTTTTTCTTTTTTTTTCTTTTTGGGTGAAAAACTGCTCATTTTCACAGAATGAGTCATAATTCACGAGGCAGAGTGGGAAGTAATTTACGTAACTTGCTGCAGTGGTTTGGATGAAAGCCGGCGGGGAATTAAGGAGAGAGTGTGCCTTTTTTTTTTTCTCTCTCTTTTTTTTTTTTCCTCCCCTCTTCTGGCCAGTGATTTTATGAGAACATGGTTCATATTCCCCCATAAACTATAAACTCAGCTCCATCACTGACATGGAGTTAAAAGCGGTGTTGCATTCAGGGACACGGTGGGTTACGTAACAAATATCAGTAACGATGTCATGAGGATCTCCTTTTGCTCTGCATGAAAAGGTGAAGCAATTAATAATTTAACTCTCTCTCTCTCCCCCTCTCTCTCTCTCTCCCCCTCTCCCTCTCTCCCTCTCTCTCTCTCTCTCTCTCTCTCTGAAGACAGGATGGAAATATGGAAGGAAGGACAGACAGACGGAAGGAAAGAAGGAAAAGAAGACAGGAACGAAAGATGGAAGGAAGGCAGGATGGCCGGATCTCTCTCTCTCTCTCTGTCTCTCTCTCTCCCTCTCTCAAGCCCCGATGGAAATATGGAAGGAAGGAAGGAAGGACAGACGGAAGGAAAGAAGGAAAAGAAGACAGGAACGAAAGATGGAAGGAAGGAGGGCCGGATCTCTCTCTCTCTCTCTCTCTCTCTCTCTCTCTCTCTCTCTCTCTCTCTCTCTCTGAAACCTTGGGGGCTACATAGAAATACTACACTTAAATCATTTCCAGCGTTAACATTGTGTAAGATAAAACAATGATGAGTAAAAACTGTTTTTTTTAAATAAAGGACTGAAGTTACATTTCCAGGCTTTCTTCTCAGTTTAGTTCCTCATATGAAAGGGAGGGAGGGAGGAAGACAGAAGGGAAGGAGAGAGGAAGGAGGGAGGAAGGAAGGGAGGCAGGAGGAAGAAAGGAAGAAGGAAGGGAAGGAGGGAGGAAGGGAGGAAGAAAGAAGGGAAGGAGGGAGGAAGGAAAAGAGGAAGGGGGAGAAAGAAAGAGAGAAGGAGGAAGGAAGGGAGGAAGAATGAAGGAAAGGAGGAAGGAAGGGAGGAAGAAGGGAGGAAGGAAGGAAGGACAGAAGGAAGGAAGGAAGGAAGGAAGGAAGGAAGGAAGGAAGGGAGGAAAGGAGGAAGGAAGGAACAGTCAAAACAGACAGGGTCAATTTGACCCGGGAGGATGACAGGAAAGATAAAGACTGCAACAACTACAACTCCCATGAGGCTTTGCCAGCATTTCTGTCACTCATGAGATATAAGTCGCTGTTAAATGCAAACAAGATAATCTTTTTTTTAATTCATGTTTTATGGCCACTAGGGGGCACACTAAATGTTAAAACTATCTATATATAATTTTGTCATCCAGTTTTTCCAACATCTTATTTCTGTCATTTATTATCTTTGTGTTTTTTACACATTTCATCTATTTTTTCTTCATAAGACGATTATTTGAGGGTAAATTTGTGTTATTGTCATATGCTTTAATGAAGAAACTGACTTGGCTTGCTTGTTAACTTTTTTAACTTCCCATTTCAGCTCCATCATCTCACTTCTGCTCACCAGCTCGTCACTAACTTAGTCTGCTGTTTGTTTTGGGGCGGGTTGAGTTCACTGGGTTTATCTGAGCTTGTTCACTAAAAACACAACTACACTACCTCCTGCTACCTGCTGCTGCTGCTGGAGACAACCTAAAACAACTCATTTCACATCAGCTGTAGAAACAAAGAGTGGAGTCTCACGTTCAGGTAGCGTGCGTCCAGCTCCACCTTCTTCTCCAGCTCCGTCAGCAGCTCGTTGTGGAAAGACTTGAGCTGCAAAGACACAAAAACACCCTTCAAAAAAACAACGTAACAAAACACTAAAAACACACTAAAACCCTCCAGTTACCTCACACACACACACACACACACACACACACACACACACACACACACACACACACACACACACACACACACACACAGAGGATTGTTCTCAGTGAGGAATGCTCAGGATGACTGGAGGGTATGAAGTATTTGTGTTACCGTTGGATACGACACACCCAAAACTATAAAAGGAAGATGTCTGGAATGTAAGATGCATGTTTAGTCTGATGCCGGGGGGTCAAACTCATTTTCAGTCAAGAGACACGTACAGCTCAATTTGATCTCATGTGGGCCGGATCGTTAAGGAGAAGGAAGCAAGGAAGGAAGGACAAGAAGGAAGAGAAGGAAGAGAATATAGGAAGGAAAGATGGAAGGAGGAAACAGAGGAAGGACAGATGGAAGGAAGGAAGGAAGGAAAATAAGAAAGGTAGGAGGGAAGGAAGGAAGGAAAAGAAGACAGGGAGGAAGGAAGGAAGGAAGACAAGGATAAAGGGAGGGAGGAAGGAAGGACGGAAGGACGGAAGGAAGGAAGGAAGGAAAAGAAGACAGGGAGGAAGAAAGGTAGGAAGGACAGATGGAAGGAAGGAAGAAAGGAAGAGAAGAGAAGACAGGGAGGAAGGGAGGGAGAAAGGTAGGAAGGACAGATGGAAGGAAGGAAGGATGGATGGATGGGAAGACAGATGAAAGGAAGGAAGGAAGGACGGACAGATTGAAGGACAGACAGAAGGAAGGAAGGACAGACTGAAGGACAGACGGAAGGAAGGAAGAAAAACAAGAAAGGAAAAAAGAAAGGAAGGAAGGCAGGAAAAGAAGACAAGGAGGAAGAAATTAGGAAGGACAGACGGAAGGAAGGAAAAGAGAAAGAAGGAAACTGGGCTGGATTGGACCTCTCGGCGGGCCGGTTCTGGCCCACGGGCCTCATGTTTGACCCCCCTGGTCTATGTACTGATCTAATGACTAAATGTGAGGGGGAAAAAAAACAACTAAAACATCTGTTCTCGCACTAAGTGACCTCTAACCGTCGTCATTTCCTTCTTATCATCCACGCAGGAAGACATAATATTTTCTCGGACTACTATCAGCAGGATATTTGCTTTAACAAAAAAAAAAAAAGAAAGCAGGAACTCCGAACGCTGTAGATTGGAAGACTAAATATTGACTTCACTGCTTTAGAAATGTAGACACAACAGTTTATTAAGCCTCACTGAAGAGCTGCAGTGTTTTACTTCACAATAAAATAAAATAAAATAAAAACTCATCATGGTTGCTTAACATTTGTGACATTCATTACCCAAATGAAGAGAGGACATTCACATTTAAATATCATTCTGAATGCTCCTCATTTCCTCTCTCGGTTGACTGAATGTTCCCTGCAGATGTCGCCACAATTGGCCAATTTATGCTCTGAAAGATTCAAATAAAAAGGTCTTCTGGAGAGATGAACTAAAACATGTTTCCACTCTGCAATGGTTTTAATTTACATATCAGAAGACCAGTAAATAAACTGAACTGAAGGAGCTTTCAGGAAGTACAACACTAGGACAGAGGAGTCAAACTCATCTTCATTCAAGGGCTACATACAAGAAGGGAAGAAAGGAAGGAAATAAGAAGGGAAGGAAGGAAAGAGAGGCAAAAAGGAAGGAGGGAAGAAAGGTAGGAAGGACAGATGGGAGGAAGAAAGGGAGGAAGGACAGATGGAAGGAAGGACAGAAGGAAGAAAGGGAGGAAGGACAGAAGGAAGAAAGGAAGGAAAGAAGGAAGAAAGAAAAGATAAAAGGAAGTAGGAAGGACAGATGGAAGGAAAGACATAAGGAAGAACGGGAAGAAGGACAGAAGGAAGAAAGGGAGGAAGGACAGATGGAAGGAAGAAAGGGAGGAAGGAAGAAAGAAAGGATAAAAAGAAGTAGGAAGTACAGATGGAAGGAAGGGCAGAAGGAAGAAAGGACAGAAGGACAGAAGGAAGAAAGGGAGGAAGGACAGATGGAAGGAAGGACAGAAGGAAGAAACGGAAGAAGGACAGATGAAAGGAAGGACAGAAGGAAGAAAGGGAAGAAGGACAGGTGGAAGGAAGGACAGAAGGAAAAAAGGTAGGAAGGACAGAAGGAAGAAATGGAGGAAGGACAGATGGAAGGAAGGACAGAAGGACAGATGGAAGGAAGGACAGAGGGAAGAAAGGGAAGAAGGACAGATGGAAGGAAGGACAGAAGGAAGGAAGGGAGGAAGGACAGATGGAAGGAAGGACAGAAGGAAGGAAGAAAGGGAGGAAGGAGAGATGGAAGGAAGAAAGGAAGGAAGGAAGGAAGGAAGAAAGAAAGGATAAAAGGAAGTAGGAAGGACAGATGGAAGGAAGGACAGAAGGAAGAAAGGGAAGAAGGACAGATGGAAGGAAGGACAGAAGGAAGAAAGGGAAGAAGGACAGATGGAAGGAAGAAAGGAAGGACAGAAGGAAGAAACAGAAGAAGGACAGATGGAAGGAAGGACAGAAGGAAGAAAGGGAAGAAGGACAGATGGAAGGAAGAAAGGAAGGAAGGAAGGAAGGAAGGAAGAAAGAAAGGATAAAAGGAAGTAGGAAGGACAGATGGAAGGAAGGACAGAAGGAAGAAAGGGAAGAAGGACAGATGGAAGGAAGGACAGAAGGACAGATGGAAGGAAGGACAGAGGGAAGAAAGGGAAGAAGGACAGATGGAAAGAAGGACAGAAGGAAGGAAGGACAGAAGGAAGGAAGAAAGGAAGGATAAAAGGAAGTAGGAAGGACAGATGGAAGGAAGAAAGGAAGGAAGGAAGGAAGGAAGGAAGAAAGGATAAAAGAAGTAGGAAGGACAGATGGAAGGAAGGAAAAGAACACAGGAAGGAAAGTGGGCCGTATTGCACCCCTTGGCGTGCCGGTTCTGGCCCACGGGCCTCATGTTTGACCCCCCTGCACTAGGAGCTACTCCAGTACAGCAGTGAGTGTCGTTACCTCCAGACCTGCTGAGTATTAAATATTACATTTACTATCTGTTTGGCTCCCGAACTGCCACATGCTCACCATCTCTTCAAGCTGGATCTGGATCTGTCTGTGCACTTCTGCCATCTGAAACAGAACCTCCCCTGCAGAGAGAAAAAGACAAAGACAAGAAAGACAATAAACAAAAAAAAAGGGGGAGGGGAGGGTTGGAGAGAGAGAGAGAGAGAGAGACAAAAAAAGATAGATGTTAAATCCTTCAAATGTCTGTGAGAGCTACATACATCGTGCAAAAAACATAAAGACCATGCAGCCACACAGAACAGATGAGACAGGTGTGTGATGTGGAGGGAGGAGGAGGAGGAGGAGGAGGAGGAGGAGGAGGAGGAGGAGGAGGAGGAGGCGATGGACAAGATGAAACATCTGTCATGAGACCGACGAAGCAGACGAAACTCAAAAGAACATTACAGAAATATGCAGCACAGACAGAATGAATGGAAAATCAATTTTAAAATCTACTGAATGTTTTCAAGTACTGAAATCAAACTAGTGTTTTTCTAACATTACTACTGCGATAGAAAAAAAAACAACACAAGAAAAGCATGATTAAAAAATAAAAGTATTTCTTCTTTGCATTAACACAAATGTTCTACTACAACATAACAGGAGAGAAGATAACAAAACACCAAAAAGCAGAACCCAGAAAGAAGTCAAAAGTAAAAAGAATTAAATTTAAAAAAAAGGAAAAGAGAAACAAAAAAGAAAATAAAAGAAAGTAAAAAAAAAAAAAAAGGATGATTCATGCAGCCAGGGAGGTGCGTGTCATTTTAAGATACCTACATGCTGCCTCTTCTGAATATGCAATGCATTGTAAAAAAAGGAACAAAAAGATCTAGTTTGAGCAAAGAACAGAGGGATAGAGACCTCGAAAAGACAGTGAACAGATCAGAAACTACCCCAGAAGAATGAGACACACGACAGGTTTCACATAGAAAAACACTCAGACAGGCAGTTAGTCAGAGCCTCTACTTATTTACACACCATCTATTTATATATCTATAAATACACACTGTGTGGCTCTATGAGCGCCCAAAAACACATACTGGATGCTTTAGGTTCCTGCTTGCAAATAAAAAACATCCAATAATTATATTAAAGTCCAACTGAGATCATGTTTAATCATCACTGCTGCCTGTGGTCAAAAATCCTGTTTTTAAATGGATTAGTGATGTATGCTGTCAATCTATGTTTGATTGACAGCTGAGGAGGCGTGTCTGTGTTTGATTGACAGCTGAGGAGGCGTGTCTGTGTTTGATTGACAGCTGAGGGGGCGTGTCTGTGTTTGATTGACAGCTGAGGAGGCGTGTCTGTGTTTGATTGACAGCAGCTGAGGGGGCGTGTCGGTGTCTGTGTTTGATTGACAGCTGAGGAGGCGTGTCTGTGTTTGACAGCTGACGGGGCGTGTCTGTATTTGATTGACAGCTAAAGTGGCGTGTCAGTGTCTGATTGAAAGCTGAAGGGGCATGTCTGTATTTGATTGACAGCTAAGGAGGCGTGTCAGTGTCTGTGTTTGATTGACAGCTAAGGAGGCGTGTCAGTGTCTGTGTTTGATTAACAGCTAAGGAGGCGTGTCGGTGTTTGATTGACAGCTAAGGGGGCATGTCTGTGTCAGTGTTTGACAAGCTGTGTGTTCATGTTTATAAGTTGGATAAGAAGGACACTTTAGAAAAGTTCATGTGTTCAGATTCTGTGGCTCTTGCGTTGTGTAACAGGGTGCAATCAGGCTCAGTGTGACTGCCTGTTCTGCCTGTGAGAGAAAGGCTCATTATTGCTTTATGCAGAAATTTGTTTTGATGTGTCAAAATAAGGACTTCAGTTATGAAAGCAGATGGTTAAACAGCATTCTTCTCCCTTTTGGTTTGAGTTTCCTTCAAAAGGAGAACACAGCACAACTGATTTAAAGAGCAGATCTGTTCACCATAGTAGGCAAAAGGGGAGTTTAATTTCAGTTGGACTTTAAAATTGGACGGATTACTTTTTAAAAAATTATAAACATATGTAAACAAACATTTTTCGACAAGGATGCCTTAAATTTTGTTTTTCAAAAGCTGTATAAAAAGGTAAATACTGAGTAGAGCCCGACCGATACCTTGATATGTCACAAGTCACAAGACATTACAGTACAGAAATACGAAAAAAAGGACATGTTTGTAGTAACTCTAGCAAATATCTTCATCACAATTCGTCTAAAATCAAAAGGGAGCAGGAATGTGTTAATGCTAAACAAATATCAGTGAGTGTATCTTTATAAAAGGTCTCGAATATTGAGTATCGATCTCAAAAATCCAGCATCAGTCGAGCTCGAGTGTTAACTTAACTGAACTTTACTGCACATTAATACATTACCATAAAACATGTATTAAACTAAAGCTATACACTTAATTAAACACTTAATTTGAGAAAAATTGACATTAATACATTACCATAAAACACATGTTAAACTAAACTATACAACACTTAATTTGGGAAAATAGGGGTTAAATATACATTAAAAACACATCATATACACCATGCATGCATATATACACTATATATACTGTATATCAGTATTTCCATCCCGTATATCTTTGATGAGATAATATGAAGTATAAATGTTTAAAATGGGCAAATAAGCTTGGGTACATCTCTGAAAACACCATTAGTAGCATCGTCTACAGCTGCAGCACCAGCAAGAAGCATTAAGAGCTAATTTATTCTAAATGAGGCCGCTAATATGCATTAATGGCACTCATCTGCCTGCTGCATAATGTGTGCTGACATCAGATAATGTACAGAACGTTGCTGCAGCGCCGATATGAACGAGGTGTGTGTGTGGGTGTGTGTGTGGACGCTGGTGGACCTGAGGACACCGGACAGTGAACAGGAAAAAGAGGGGTGGAGGAGTATGGTGGTGGTGGGGGGGGGGGGGGGGTCACTGTGAGAGTGGGCTGTCTGACGGGGATTAATGGGCTTAATGGAAGTGCTGCGGTCATGCAGATGGGACTCAGTTGGAGAAGGAGGGATTTAGGAAAGGTCGGAGCTGGAGTTGGGGGGGGCGGGGGGGGGGGGGGGGGGGGGGGCACAGGTGGTACAAGTGTAGATTCACTCGAATATAAGATATAAGTGCAGATGGAAAGCATTTATCTTTCCTACAATGCATTCATCTAATGGATAAAATTGCTTAGTAGATTGATATTTTGCATTAAACATCGAGAAAGACTTAAAATACAACTTTGTTCTTTGTTTTTTCTTCGATTCTAACCTTCTTACGATCCTGTTATTCATCCTTTTCTCACATTATCTTTACCACTGTCCTTCCTCACCTGCTCTCTTCCTCTTCACAATCAATATTCTTTAACTTTTTTTAGCCTTATAATATAATGATGGACTGATACTACTTTGCTCTCAGATTTCTGTTTAGTGAAATCCAACTTTACAACGCAGATGCTCACTGAAAACTACAATAATAAAAGCAGATTGTTATATAGAGTCCAGGACCAGGACCACACGATGGATGACCTGTCAGAGTTCAGATTATGTTGCCATGGTGATAATTGTAGGGCTGGGTGATATGGACACAATCAAACATCTCAATATTTTAGACCAAATACCTCAATATCGATATTACAACAATATTATAGAGATGACTGTTGATGCTTTAAAAAAATATTTACACTATGAAATGTTTAATAAATAGTCATCAGTAATGTGGAGATAATGAAATAGTGGGTAAAACATACATAAAAAAGTTCAGAAAATAATATATTTTAGTGTAATGCAGTTTTAAAACCAGGAAAAAACAACTCTGATGACATTGCGCAATACTACGATATCCAAAATCTAAGACCATATCTCATATATCATATGTCTCATATCATGGTATCGATATAATTTCACTATATTGTCCAGCCCAAGCTAATTTCCAACAAATTTGCAATTAATCACATTGTTATATGTTATAGACATAGACTGTATAAAAGAAATGGACGTAACATCCGTGATGTCACCCATTGGTTTGTGGACTGCTGCTCGGAAGCCAATAGTATCGAATCTAGGCAGCGCCATCTTGAAAATTTCAGGTGCATGCTGGGAAAAAAAGAACACGGATTCGACTCATATGGGCATGAGGCGGAAGCATGGACGGAAGTATGGGCGGGGCCAACGGCGGACCGGGGAGGCTGCGATTGGTTGCGAGGGCTAGATCTCGAGGACATTGGTCAATCAACCTGTCAATCAGGACGTAGCCACGCCCTAATGCACACCCTGCTTTATCGTCACATATAAAATCAGGGAGGCCAAAATGTCCCAAATGAACATCATACTGCATTGAAGAAGGCTTTAAACTAGCGATTGAAACCATAAACACATTTTGAAAACGTTTACTGAGGTTAGAAATCAAGTGAGAAGTTGGTGAATTCTCCATTGACTTGTATAGAGACGGTCGCCCCCTGGTGGCCTTTTGATAGAATGCAGCTCTAAGTTACTTCCGCGTTGGCCTCATTTCAGAGGACTGGAGCTCCCGCCTGGTTTTAGACTGGACTTTTGGTGTATGACATCATCCTTTAACTTCCCACAGAAACCCAGAGGTCACACATACAGCATATATTTGAAGATAAACTGAGTAAAACAGAGAGAAACTAAAAGGAAAGTCTTGTCTTGTCAGAATAACAAAACGTTCTCATCATGACGACTACGCCTCCTTCCTCCACCCATCTGCTTATGAAAACGCAGTGACAGCTAACAGCAGCTATAACAGAGCAGGAGTGTTTGGCTGCGACGGAGCATCAGGAGCAGTGAGGCAGATAAATACATCGACGTGTTCGCTCAAAACTCTTCTTACATTTCTTGGAAGGCGCCCACGCTCCACCCGAGCCGTTAATAAACAGCCACCGGTCATCAAACCCAGGCACCTCCATCACACACACACACACACACACACACACACACACACACACACACACACACACACACACACACACACACACACACACACACACACACACACACACACACACACACACACACACACACACACACACACACACAAACACACACAAACACACACTTGTTTATTTGTTTTCTCAACTCCCAGATGGGCGTCAGCAAACAGCATCTCTTATAGTAACATAGCCGACAGGAAGTAGAATTAATGAGATATTATTTGAGTTAAAAAAGTGGAAGGGAAGAACGAAGGAAAAATTAAAGGAAAGAAGGAAAGAAGGAAGGAGGAAGGAGGGGAGGGATGAAGGAAGGAAGGAAGTGTGTAAGGACGTGGGTAGTGAGAGAGACAAGGGAGGAAGGAAA